>NC_041393.1:437784838-437802789 GCF_002162155.2 Triticum dicoccoides | reverse complement strand
CACGTTTGGTTTTACGTAAAAACATGTAGCAATCCTACGTAAATAAAAACATATAGCAATCATACTCAATTCTAGCATTAGGAAACAACTTAATCCCCTCCTCCTCCCCTCATATCCAACTGCCAGAATTTTTGGACCGCTAGATCTCCATCCAACTACCAGAATTGTGCTCTCCATGCACCACCCTCCAAACCAACCCTAACCATCGGGCTTCACCACCTGCGGTCGGTAGGCGCTACAATGCGCTGCCTCGCCGCCCGCCCTCCCCTCAACCTCCTCCCAACACCATGACCATCCCTCTAAGCCCTGCCCCAATATGCAAGCAACCCCGTCAAACCCTGCACCCCTCCCCCCCCCACACACCCATGAACCTGATTCCTCGCCTCCACCTAGGTGGCCTCAAGGTGGAAAGCCTTCAGATCGGAAAAAATTGCTTATTAGGCAGATGGTTGTACAAGTTACTCACTTGGGATATGAGGTCGGCGGTAGTTGCTTAGAAACAAGTGTGTCAACTCGAAAACCATATTCCATGTGACTGTCAATCAACAAAATTCGCGTTTCTTAGAAGATTCAAAAATGTTTTTCTTCTGTAGAGGTGTTCTCATGATGGATGACGGCCAAATTGCTAGATTTCGCGAGGATGCTTGGCTGGGGTTGCGCACATAGCTTTGCAATATCCGCTCCTTTACAACATTGTTCAGGGCAAGAAGTTATAGTTTCTTCATTGTTGGGATAAGTTTCGTTGAACAAAGGATCCAACAGGTTCTCACGGGTAATAAGTGGATGGCCTGGTTGCCCACAGTTAATAAGTTGATGTCGGTGAACCTCACATAGGAACCAGATGACTTTCGTCGGAGGCTTCACAATTTCAACCTATGTATTCTGACCTCATCCAAAAAAATCTTGCAAACTAAAAGTCATATAGAAAACTAAAATTTGTATCTTGTACTTGGATATGACATCGACCCCAACTAAGGACAGTGTCGTGGTACTAAGTCTGACAATAAGAGTAGGGGTACGTATGAGGAGGCAAGGCCCTAGCTATGGCGAGGTTGTACACACGAGTTTACGAGTTCAGGCCCCTCTCGGAGGAGGTAAAAGCCCTATGTCTCGGTACCCCGAGGCGGTCGACTGGAATATGGGTGTGTGTTATAGGGGGTGCGAACCCCTGTGCCAAAGGAGGGGGTGGCTTATATAGAGTGCGCCAAGACCCCAGCCGTCCCCCGTTACAGGGTTCAATGTACATTAAGATAGGGCGTTACTGGTAACGCCAACTATAAAGAGCTATTAATGATCTTTAAGACTACGGAGTGAACGCCTGGCCGTTGCCATCCAGAGTGACTCTGGGCCTTCTGTTCTTCAAGTGGTTTCTTGTATGGTCGAGTGACTTCATCTTAGTCGAATGGAATTGGAGGTATCCGAGTGAGGTAATTGGTCGAGTGGATTGCACTCCATGGTTACTTCAGTCGGTATGTCCTGTTATACTTTGAATATCCTTGATTCTAGGGTAGTGACCTTGGGTAGGGCGCATAGGTCAGGCCTATGACCATACCCTAGGTCCAAGGCATCACCATTAGCCCCCGAATGGATTGAGGTCCGAGTGAAAAGAGAGTTGAAGTTGAACCTGTCCCGATTTTTATGCTTCGTAGGCATTCTTACTGAGTTCGGGAATAATGTTGAAACTTCAACTTTATTTTAGTCGCCTTGACCGATTTAGAGGTCGAGGAGTGAAATTATACTGGCAGTCTTCGAGTGTTAATATGGTACAAAATCTTTGGTGCGATTGGTTACTCTGCGGTTCCCGGATCTCACGGGATTCGAAAGTTTGGGGAAGCGCGCGGGACAGAGCGCACCGTAGTAAACAGGGTGGATAGAAAGGGGTGCCTCGATTCTCACGCCACTTCTTTCACCATGTATCGGGCACGCAACTGTTGCGGGATTTGACAGGATTGCTCGGGCCCACGCTTCATCCACTCGGGAGCAGGCTCATAAAAGGTGTCGAGGCCAATGCGTTTGCACAGTGTGCCCTATTACCCTTCTTCTTCCTCTGCTTATCCACTGCGTGCTCCTCCCCTCTCGACGCCGCCGCCCCACCCGCGCGCAGTCCGCCGCAATGGTTAAGGACAAGACCGCGGCCCTGGAGCACGCGAAGAAGGCAACGGCGATGGCGAAGGGCAAGAAGACGAGTCGGGGGTCGTCGTCGAGGTCCAGATTGCCGCCTGGCTGGATCCAGGGGACTGGATTTGGTCCATGCTCTGGAAAGAAGATCTGGAGGATCTGGCCGCCGCGGGCTTGACCGCTGACGGGTCTTGGAGGCTACTGGGGAACGAGATCGAGCCTCAGACACAGGAGGGTGAGTGCGTCCTCCTCGCAACTCATGTCGACCGTGGTTTATCTCTGCCTCCGCATCCCTTCTTCCGGGGTTTCTTGAACTTTTTCGGTGCCCAACTTCACCATTTCCCTCCCAACACCATCACATACCTTGTTGCATATGTTTCTCTGTGTGAAAATTCTTGGGTTGTAGACCTCATTGGGGTCTATTCAAACACATCTTTACTTGTCATTCCCAATCTATGAAGAAGGCAAATCCGACTGACGAGAGGACGCACGTGATTCAAATGTGCGGGGGTTTAGGGATTCGGATGAGGGTTAGGAGTACTTTCCCCCTATGACACTTCCCGAGTAGGTTAGGGGATGGCAGTCGACCTGGTTCTACTGCCAAGATATTCCGACTCCCGGTTAGTCGACCGGTCTTCCCCCCTTCACCATGGATCAAGTCCAACAACCTTCTTCATTGATCATGTCTATAGCGGAGAAAGTAGAGGTGTCCATGCTAGTCAAGCGGGTAGTCCAATTAGTCTGTGAGGGCGTGACTGGCATGGATTTATTCGAAGTGTTTCTCAGTCGATGTATCCAGCCACTCCAAGCTCATGATCATCCAATGTGGATGTATTCGGGCACCAATGACACCGCTCGGGTCCACCCAGAGGAGGTCGCCGATGAGACAGTGGCCCAGTGGCTGAAGGGCATTACTGGAAACAAAGACAACCCCAGGGGGTCCAGAAGAGTTGTCCCATTCGACGCCGAAAGTGAGCCAGACAAGGTCTGATCCTTGTTACCGAGTGTCTTTTCATTCTGATTTGCAACCATCTTTGAATCCGACTGATGTTTGTTTAACTTCTTGCCTTGAAGATTTATACTGATATGTACTCGATGCTGAACGGGGATCAAGTCTAGGAGGGAGCGGAGAGTGCGGACGAGAGCGCCGACTGGCAATCTCCCGACGACGATGATGAGGAAGAGAGCGATGAGTCGGACGATGATGAAGAGGTCGACTCACCACCTCGCACAGAATGCCGATCCAAGCAGTCTCATGATCCTGTAGGTGGGCATAACAAGACAGCTCCTCCAAGCACACAAGTGCAGAAATGCACTCGAACTTCGTCTCCGGAGCCGTCTGAAAAGGTCGCCAAACAGCCCAAGATTGCCCCTTCAAAGCCTCGGAAGACCTTGCCCAGGATCAAGATGGACGTTCCCATCGCTTCTGTGTAAGTGTTCTATCTTTCTGCACGTTACCGTGGACTCATTCCTCTGCTTGACCGAATGAGGTCTGAATCTTTCAGTGCTGCAACTTCCGGGACCTCGATGGACATTGACAAGCCTCAAGATGATGAAGAAACTAAAGACGCAACCACTTCCAAAGTGGGTAAGATTCTACAATCTTGTACTTATTTTGTCGGTTGGACTGTCGGTTGACTGAGCTCTTATGGTCGAATTTTGTGCAGCCCCACAAGATGTCATTGAACTTCCAGACGATGACGAAGAAGTGCCCCAGAAGAATACGGGAAGGAGGGTCAGGGGTCCGAGCAGGAGAGTGCCTGCCAGCTAGGTGCCTCAGTCGACAATCAGCACCGAAAACAGTGATCTAGCAATCCGGAGATCCAATTCGGGCCTCTATTTCTTTTGCCAATCCTGTGTCGACTAACCGTCCTCGGCGTCGATTGCCCAAGTCCCTGCTCCGTCTGTGCAACTCCATGCCTCAGATCCTATGGCCGCTCTCGCTGTTCCACCAACTCCTCTCTTTGTTACCCATCATATTCTAGAAGACCCGGTGGGTGCTGTTAAGGAAGCTATAGTCCAAGCAGGTTTAATGATGGACCAAATGAAGGTGGTGCATGAGGCTAGCAAGGCTGCCTATGATGCCAGCTCTGCTCTGCAGATCAATGACAAGGTGAGTTGATTTCCAACTGAACAAAAACTGCTGCTTTATTATCCGTAAGATGTCCATGGATGAGCGTTTTGGAACCTTTTATGTGCATCTATCATGAGTCTGCATTTTATATCCGTTCACCCACTAGGTGTTTTAATTTTAGCTGAATAGTTCTTCCATATAGTCGACCGGGTCGAGTTGAGTGTATCTCTGAACCAGTGGGGGCACGCAGAGTGCACCCACTAGGTGTAGTCCCCGAGACCGCCGTTGAATGTTTGATTCAGCGGGGGTCTTTATCAAATGTTTCTTCATAGTTCTTTCACTCGGCAGAACAGATTGATACGAGTGGGATCCAGACCAGTGGGGCCACGCAGAGTGCATGCACTGGGTGTAGTCCCCTAGACCGCGGTCGACTGCGGGCAATTGGTTGGGGTATGAGAATCTCTCTCTTTTTTATACTCGTGCTGGGCAGACCATGTTGAGTGGTAAATCGGACCAGTGGGGGCATGGCAAGTGCACCCACTGGGTGTAGTCCCCGAGACTACTATTGAATGTTTGATTCGGCAGTAGTCTTAGAACACTTTCTATTGCAGTTTTGTTGTGATTGACTTTTGTTTCTGTCGACTGACGTGTCTTATATGTTGACTGTAGAAATCTTGTGATCTCGGGGCCCAATTTGCTGAGTTAGAGAAGAAGCAGATCAGTCTCAACCTTGATCTGGAGCTGGCCAAGAAGAATCTTCAGAAGGCCAAGGATGATGCTGCTGCTATGGGAGGTAATAACTCGTTGACTGTGCACCTTATAGCTTTTCCCTTTTAGTCTTTTGAACCGAGTGACTCCACTCGAACAGATGTGTGTAGTGAAAACTGTCAACTCCAAGCTCGTCTGAAGAATGTTATTTCTTTAGTCAAAATGAAGCAGGCTTTAGAGTAGAAGGACCTTGACTTTGCCGCAGCACAGAGGGAGGCGCGAGAGAAAACAGAACTTGCCGACAAGAAGCTAGCTTCTGTCAGCAAGTTGGAAGAGGAAAACGCCCAGCTGAAGACTGTTGTTAATGAAGCCAACAAAGAAGTCATGCAGCTGAAGAAGGACAAGGAGGCCCTGTTTGGCAAGGTTGGAGATCTCACTCAAAAGAGGGGTGAACTGGAGGCTTATCTGGGAAGACTCGCTGAGAAGATGCTCGTGAAGCTTGAAGGTACTTTCTCTTGTCTGACTAATTTGCAACTGTCGACTCATCTTATAATTGTCGACTCACCATTTTTCCAGGTGTGCAGAATTTTGTCAAGACTTCGAGGCAGAGACTGGGCGGATCGAGACGGACCTAGAACCCATAAACTCTCCCGTCAAGGATGAAGTTGCAATGAATGTGCTGCGATTGGAGTCTCGTCTTGGCAGTGCTATGGATTATCTTGCTCATCTGAAAGTGGTGGTGTCGTGGATTGACACGGAGCTCTGGCCCCGAGTGGAATTCCAGAATGATCTCGAGTCCCTGATTACTCGACTCAAAGAAATCTCTGGTCCAGTGAAAGAGTGTAAGAAGTCGTCTGCTCACTGTGGCGCTGATGTGGCTCTGTCCTTGGTCCGAGTCCATTGCAAGGCGGTCAAGGAAGACAAGCTGGCGGCTCTCAAGGTTGCCAACACCAAGAAGCTCCAATTACAGTCCTTCATGGAGACCTTCATCGACGATGCAACTCGTATTGCAGATGGCATCAACCTTGACAGCTTCGTCGAGCCAGCAAGCCCTCCTCCTGCCGAGTGAACAGACTTAATGCCTCACCTTTATTTGCCTCGGAATGCCGAGTGATTTTGTAACTGTTAAACTCTTTCAAGCCGGATGCCTGAGTAATTCTACCTGTGGTTCTGAACTTTGCTGGGTTTATCTGAACTTGGTTTTTCCTTGAATATGGCGGCTTTGCCTTTACCACTTTTAGATCTTTTAATTCCGAGTGGAACTTGATTTCTCACTCGGAATAGATGTTGTACTTGTGACGCAGCTCTGACGACATGCTCGATTGGCACCTCGTCGTCCTTGCGGATCAGGATGGAGCGGACGTTCTACTTGTGACGCAGCTCCGACGACGTGCTTGATTGGCACCTCGTCGTCCTTGCGGATTAGGATGGAGCGGACGTTGTACTTGTGACGCAGCTCAGAGGATCTTTGTGACTTAGGCGAGAACGGGGCCACAGCTAAGCCTCCGAGTGAGAGGGTTGCTCATCACTCGGAGTGGTTTTTAAACTTAGGCGAGTACGGGGTCGCATCTAAGCCCCTGAGTGGGAGGATTGCTCTCCACTCGGAATGCTTTTTCTAACTTAGGCAAGTACGGGGTCGCAGCTAAGCCTCCGAGTGGGAGGATTGCTCTCCACTCGGAATGGTTTTTTAACTTAGGCGAGTACGGGCCGCAGCTAAGCCCCCCGAGTGGGAGGATTGCTCTCCACTCAAAATGGTTTTTAACTTAGGCGAGTACGGGGTCGCAGCTAAGCCCCCGAGTGGGAGGATTGCTCTCCACTCGGAATGGTTTTTTAACTTAGGCGAGTACGGGGTCGCAGCTAAGCCACCGAGTGAGAGGATTGCTCTCCACTCGGAATGGTTTTTTACCTTAGGCGAGTACGAGGTCGCAGCTAAGCCTCCGAGTGGGAGGATTGCTCTCCACTCGGAATGGTTTTTTAACTTAGGCGAGTATGGGGTCGCAGCTAAACCCCCAAGTGGGAGGGTTGCTCTCCACTCGAAATGGTTTTTTAACTTAGGCGAGTACGGGGTAGCAGCTAAGCCCCCGAGTGAGAGGGCTGCTCTTCACTCGGAGTGGTTTTGAAACTTAGGCGAATCAGGTTCGCGGCTAAGCTCCCGAGTGAGAGGGTTGCTCTTCACTCGGTGTGGTTTTGAAACTTAGGCGAATCAGGTTCGTGGCTAAGCCTGCTCTTCACTCGGAGTGGTTTTGAATCTTAGGCGAATCAGGTTCGTGGCTAAGCCACCCACTGGGGGATCCGAAAACATGTGTTTATGGGAAAACAATCATTAAGATACTGCAAAAATCTTGTCTTTGATAAGCAAACTGAAGGATTCTTATTACAACTCGTCGATCCGAGTGGTTTTGGTATAGAAACGGCGGAGCAGCTCCGCATTCCACGAGCGTGGCTCATCTTCTTTATTGGCTACATTGTAGAGGTGATACGCCCCATTGTGGAGCACCTTGGTGATGATGAAGGGACCTTCCCAGGCCAGAGAGGGCTTGTGAGGTCGTTTCTGATGCACCCGGAGCACAAGGTCTCCTTCCTGGAATGCTCGACCTCTAGCATTTCGGGCATGGAATCGACGCAGGTCTTGTTGGTAGATGGTTGACGGATCAGAGCCATCTCACGTTCCTCCTCCAGGAGATCAACTGCATCTTGGCATGCCTGTTCTGCTTCAGCTTCTGAGAAGAGTTCCACTTGGGGAGCGTTGTGCAGCAAGTCACTCAGAAGCACAGCTTCGGCACCATACACCATGAAGAAAGGGGTTCGGTCAGTCGACCGTTTCGGAGTTGTTCTCAATCCCCATAAGACGTACAATAACTCAGTCACCCAAGCTCCAGCAGCGTGCTTGAGGTAGCGCATCAGTCGGGGTTTCAGCCCTTGAAGGATCAAACCATTCGCCCTTTCTGCTTGGTCATTCGACTGTGGGTGCGCAACAGATGCGTAGTTGACCCGAGTGCCTTGGGAAGCACAAAACACCCTGAACTCACCAGAATCAAAGTTGGAGCCGTTATCTGTGATAATGCTGCGAGGGACTCCATATCTGAATATCAACTCCTTGATGAAACTGATGGCAGTGCTTGAGTCAAGGTTCTTGATAGGCTTGGCTTCGATCCATTTGGTGAATTTGTCGACTGTCACGAGCAAATGAGTGAAACCACTTCTACTAGTCTTGAAGGTTCCAACCATATCCAACCCCCATATTGCGAACGGCCAGACGAGTGGAATAGTCTTCAATGCGGATGCAGGCTTGTGAGACATGTTGGAGTAGAACTGGCAGCCTGCGCACTTGTCGACTATATCTTTTGCCATGTCATTTGCACGCGGCCAATAGAATCCCGCTCGGTATGCTTTGGCCATGATGGTCTGAGAGGATGCATGGTGACCACTGGTCCTCGAGTGGATCTCATTTAAAATAATTCAACCTTCTTCTAGGGAGATGCAACACTGAGCCACTCCTGTGACAATTTCCCTGTAAAGATGCCCTCTTATCACGGTGAAAGCTTTGGATCGACGGACAATCTAGCAGACCTCATCTTCATCGTCTGGGAGTTCCAGCCTGAGCACGTACGCGATATATGGCACCGTCTAGTCGGGCGTGATCACTAAAACTTCCATGACCAAGTCGACTACAACCGGGACTTCAATCTCAGTCGGATTGGTTGAACTTATCGGTTGCGGGGGTTCTTCCTTGAAGGGATCTTCTTGTATTTACGGGATGTGGAGATGCTCCAAGAACACATTACTGGGGATAGGCTTCCGAGTGGAACCTATCTTCGCCAGATCATCAGCAGCTTGATTCTTGATTCGGGGTATGTGATGGAGCTCTAACCCCTCAAACTTCTTCTCTAGCTTTCTTACTGCATTGCAATAACCGGTCATTGCTGGACTCCTGATATCCCATTCCTTCATTACTTGATTAACCACTAAGTCTGAGTCGTCATAGACCATCAAGTGTCAGACGCCGAGTGAAATGGCCATACGTAACCCATACGATAGAGCCTCATACTCAGCTTCATCATTTGAAGAATCAAAGTGAATCTGGAGGACATAGTTGAGCTTGTCGCCCCTTGGGGATACCAAAACCACTTCTGCACCAGAGCCATTCAACATCTTGGACCCATCAAAGAACATAATCCAATGCTCTGAGTGAATCTGAGTCGGCTGCTGCTGTTCAATCCACTCTGCGTGGAAATCTGCTATTGCTTGGGACTTGATGGCTTTCTTTGCCTCAAACTTGATATCCAACAGAAGGAGTTCAATCGCCCGCTTTGCCACTCGACCAGTTACATCCCTATTGTTCAGAATTTCTGATAATGGAGCGTCGCTGACGATGGAAACCGAGTGGTCTGAGAAGTAGTGTGCAACTTTCTTCGTGGTCAAGTAAGTTCCATAAACAAGCTTTTGATAATGAGGGTATCTCTATTTGGACGGAGTCAAGACTTCACAAATATAATACATAGGGTGCTGAACTTTGTAGGCTTTGCCTTCTTCTTCTCACTCGAACGTGAGTACTGTACTGACAACTTGTCCAGTGGCTACGATGTAAAGCAGTAAAGGCTCTTTGCTGATTGGAGCGGCAAGCACCGACTCGGTGGAAAGAAGGGATTTGGGCTCTTCAAATGCTGCTTCAGCTTCATCATTCCACTCGAACTTGTCAGACTTCTTCATCAGTCAATAAAGAGGTAATGCCTTTCCACCGAGGCGTGAGATGAATTGATCAATGCAGCCAAACAACCAGTAAGCTTCTGAACATCGTGCACACGCACATGGCGTTTCATTGGGAGGATTGTGCCAACCTTCTCTGGGTTTGCGTTGATTCCTTGTTTAGAAATAAGGAAACCAAGTAACTTTCCACCCGGGACTCTGAATGTGCACTTTGACGGATTGAGCTTGATATCATATCTTCTTAAGTTGGCAAAGGTTTCAGCAAGGTCCGTCAGTAGGTTGGAACCTTTGCGTGACTTGACCATGATGTCATCCATGTATGCTTCCACATTCCGACAGATTTGAGTGAGCAGGCACTTCTGAATCATGTGCATGAACGTGACACCAGCATTCTTGAGGCCAAAGGGCATAGTAACATAGCAAAAACACCCAATGGGGTGATCAAAGTTGTTTTTATTTTGTCGGGTCCATACAGTCGGATCTGATGGTACCCGGAATAAGCATCCAAAAGGACAGTCGCTCACACCCCGCGGTTGAGTCGACTATCTGGTCGATGCGGGGCAGAGGAAAATGATCTTTCGGGCAGGCATGATTGATATGCTTGAAATCAATACACATTCGAAGTGACTTATCTTTCTTGGGGACCATAACAACATTGGCAAGCCACGTAGAGTGGTATATCTCGCCGATGAACTCAGCAGCCAGAAGCCGAGCCACCTCCTCACCAATTGCCTTCCTCTTCTCCACGGCGGACCGACGGAGATGCTCTTTAACGGATTTTGCTTTCGGTCGACTCGCAAACGGTGCTCAGCCAGTCCCCTGGGTACACCCAGCATGTCTGATGGTTTCCATGCGAAGATGTCCCAGTTCTCATCGAGGAACTAGATGGGCGCTTCTTCCTATTTGCCATCGAGTGTTGTTGAGATATGAGTCGGAGCAGCATTGGGATCGGTCGGGTGAATGTGAACCGGTTTTGTTTCACCAGACGGCTGAAATGCAGACTCTGAAGTAGGCCTCTTGGCACGCAACAAATCACTCGGATCTGCATTCTTTTGGCATTCTTGCATTTCTACTGCTGCCATCTGTTCATCGGCAATCTTTGAGCCCTTCTGGAGGCAATCTTACGCTCTCTGTCGATTTCCAGTGACTGTGATCATGCCTTTGGGGCCAGGCATCTTCAACTTGAGGTACACGTAACACGATCGAGCCATGAAACAAGCATAAGCAGGTCTACCTAGAATAACATGATAGGCACTGTCAAAATCCACCACCTCAAACATCAACTTTTCCTTGTGGTAATTCTTTGAATCACCGAAAACCACATCAAGAGTGATCTGATCGAGTGAGTCGGCTTTCTTTCCTGGAATGACACCATGGAATCTCATGTTGCTCTCACTGAGCTTGGACATTGAAATGCCCATCCCTAGGAGGGCCTCAGCATACAGTATATTCAAACCACTGCCACCGTCCATCAAAACCTTGGTCATTCGAGTGCCCCCAATGACTGGGTCGACCACCAACACTTGCCGCCCAGGGGTAGCAATGTGTGCTGGGTGGTCGGACTGGTTAAATGTAATGGTTTTTTTACCACTTCAAATACGTCGTCGTTGTCGGAGCAACCATGTTTACTTCTCTGTTAATAACTTTTAGTCGACTTTTGCTCTCGAGGTCAGCAAAAATCACCAAAGTGGCATTGACATTGGGTAACCGCCATTCCTCTTTGTCCCCCTACTTATCAGACTCTTTGTCCTTTTCACTGGGCTGACCCTCTCGGAAACTCTGAATCAGGAGTCGACGCTGTCGAGTGGTATGCTTGGGAAGAATCAGATTTCCCTCTTCATCCTTTTTGGTGTGTATATGATACGGTAAATCAAGCACATCATTTCCCGCTCAATCTTTCACTTTTTAGGGGTCCAAGGCCCTTTAGTCTTCCCCTTGAACTCCCCTTGATTCAAAACTGTTGCCTCAGCAGGACCTGCAGCCTCAGCTTTTCATTTTTGCTTCTGACTGGAGTTTCCTCCTCTGGTATCCTGGGCGACTGATTTGTTCTTGCCACTCCGGATTCGGTCCTCTTCTTCGCTATTAGCGTATCGAGTGGCAATCTCCATCATCCGAGTCAAAGACATGTCTCCAGTCCGACCGAACTTTAGATTGAGCTCTCTGTAGAGAACCCCTTTAAAGGCACAAACTGCTTGGTGCTCTGACACATTCTCCATAGTGTGATGAAGGGTAGTCCATCTCTGGATATAGTCTCTCAAAGTCTCATTCTGTTTCTGAACGCAATGCTGCGATTCTGCCAAACCAGCAGGTCGCTTGCAGGTGCCCTCGAATGTTTTGGTAAACACTCGGGCTAGCTCTTCCCAATTGAAAATTCTCCCAGGGGCCAACTAATTCAACCAAGCTCTGGCAGAACGCTCAAGCATCAAAGGGAGGTGTTTCATGGCCAGCTCATCATTACCACCACCAATGTGCACGCCACTCGGTAATCCTCCATCCAAGTGTCGGGCTTAGACTCTCCGATGAACTTACTTACGCCCGTCGCCAACCTGAAGTTGTGAGGGATCTCAGCGGCTCGGGTGGCTCTTCCAAAGCACTCGGGGCCGGAAACGTGCACTCTGCTTCCACTGGGTCGATCTCTATCCAACCCTTCTCTGTATGCTCTGTTCCCGTCGACCAAACCTTGCACAAGGACTGACCATGCGTCGAACCCAGGCTCTATTGGGTCGACTGGAACTCTGCGGTCATTACCATACGGGCGCCTGTCGTCATACCGCCGGGGCACGTATGACCCACCCCTCGGAGGGGGCGAAGGCACTCGACGGTGGTGGTCACGGGCATACTCACGATCAAATTCCCCATGGGCCCAGGTGCCGATCTCAATGGTGATCACGATCTTCACGTAGTAAAGGCGACCCAGGACTATGTGTCGAGTGAACTGTGTCTTCCCTCACTGACCTGCTGTGGATCCTGTTACGCGACTAAAAAACGGCAGAGTTTTGCTCTCCTGCTGCCCGGAGCAGCGCTCGGATATGCTCCAAGCCTCTTCCAGCCTCTGAATGGGACGATTGAATAGATTCTGCTATACGTGCAACAGCTGTAAGATTCTGGATCGGAGTGTGGTATACCTAGGGTTCAGGCGGAAACAATTGTCATTGTCGTTGACTGGATTCGGCGATCACTCGACGGGCACGTTCATCGAGAGAATGTTGGAGGTTCTCCAGATGCGCATGCTCGGCCAATGTGGCCAGGCGCGCAGCCTCCAAGGCCCGAGCCTCGGCAGTCTCCCCCACGATGGGGGTTCGGAGTGCCTCCACGTTGCGGCGGTGCAACTCTTCTCTCTGCTACGAATTGAGAGGTTGGGGCTCGTACTCATCATGGTCATATGACAGGACGTCACGTCGCCGTTGCCGTCGTTGCGGCGAAACCCAGGTGGGCTGCGACGAGAGTCGGCCATGAGAACTTCTGTCGCGGGGTCGCTTCTCCCGCGCTCGGAAAGAGTATCCGCGGAGCCAGTCGACTGGTATGTAGAGAAATTCATCGGGCTCGATCACCGCGACTTGAGGGGTGGCTGTCTGACGAGCCACTGCATGCTTGACCCACCGTTGGTGCCGTGATTGACCAGATCGCTTGCGGCGACGTCCAGCAGAGTGAGCGGATGATGCGAGGGCCGACTGATACGGAGTCGATGGCTGTCGCAGAAGAACTCCGCACGCACTCGCGCGGAAGTGCGATGCCTCGCGGATCGGAAGAGCCTCGACATCGAGGGGGGCTTCTTGAAGCCAGGCGGAGTCGTCGGCGACGAAAGTGAGCGCGCCGAGTCGGACTCGCGGCCCACGACCAAACCACTGCAGGAAACCATGTTGACGTAGATCGGCAAAAATGCAACATCGCCGGAAGTTGCCAAGACGCTTTGCCCCACGGTGGGCGCCAACTGTCGTGGTACTAAGTCTGACAGTAAGAGTAGGGGGTACATATGAGGAGGCAAGGCCCTAGCTACAGCGAGGTTGTACACACGAGTTTACGAGTTCAGGCCCCTCTCGGAGGAGGTAAAAGCCCTACGTCTTGGTGCCCTGAGGCGTTCGACTGGAATATGGGTGTGTGTTACAAGGGGTGCGAACCCCTGTGCCAGAGGAGGGGGTGGCTTATATAGAGTGCACCAGGACCCCAGTCGTCCGCCGTTACAGGGTTGAACGTACATTAAGACAGGGGTTACTGGTAACGCCAACTATAAAGAGTTATTAATGATCTTTAAGACTACAGAGTGAACGCCTGACCGTTGCCATCCTGAGTGACTCTAGGCCTTCTGTACTCTGAGTGGTTTCTTGTATGGTCGAGTGACTTCATCTTGGTCGAATGGAATTGGAGGTATCCGAGTGAGGTAATTGGTCGAGTGGCTTGCACTCCATGGTTACTTCAGTCGGTATCTCTTGTTATACTTTGAATGTCCTTGATTCTAGGGTAGTGACCTTGGGTAGGGCGTATAGGTCAGGCCTATGACCTTACCCTAGGTCCATGGCATCGTCAGACAACCTCTAAAAGAATAGATGGTAAGGTTGCACGAGATGTTATTTTTATGTCGAGAAGGAATCACTTTATCATTTGTTCCCAAATTGCCTGCTTGCTAAGCTCTTATGGCATATTGTCCATATTAATTTTAGCCTCCCACCATCCATGCATATTACGAATCAGTTCGGAGAATCATAGGTGGGCGCTTCATCCTAAGCTAATGCCTCAAAATCCGCATGGGAGTTTGTGCTTTATTATGGGCTATCTGGAAAGGCTTGAATGAATGTGCATTTAGTATTATGGAAGTTTCAAATTTTTGTAAGACATCTACAAATTTATCCATTGGATCCTTACAGGTTTTTTTCTGAACAATGAGGAGGACTGGCCATCCATGATTGTGTGTAAACTATGGGATACGGTTGCTTGTGTCTTATTTGTTTGATTTGGGTGGTGGCTTGGTAATAAGATACATGATCCACGAGGCTTCTTATATCTTGCTTTTTTTGGTTATTTTTAACTGTTGGCTTGCCGCTATGACACTATACTAGAAGGGTTGGGCGCGTTTTGCTGCACTGTTGGTGTCGTCGGGTTTTCATATTATCTTTTTACTCCTTCTGTTTCAAAATATATGGCATTTTGTTTTTGAAAAGTCAACCCACTTTAAGTTTGACTAAATTTAGAGAGAAATATATCAATATTCATAATAAATTGGTATCATTAGATTCATTAGGAAATGAGTTTTCATATTCTATTTTTTAATATTGTGGATGTCAAGATTTTTGACTTTGAACTTGATAAACGTTAAAGAAATCTGATTTTTCAAAAAATAAATACTCCTTATAGTTTAAAACTGAGAGAGTATTTGGTTTGGTGAGTGATGGACATGATGGAGTGTGTTTTACTTTTTATTTATATAATGCGATATTTTGGTGGGCCTTTCGTGATATGATTCTGTATTACCTGCTAATCGACCATACTTATGTGAGGAAACTTTCTACGTCAGTGTCTGCATGTACTATATTGGTGCTACAATATCAAATGTTGATGCTTCTTTTTTTAGGTGGCGAGAGGGTGCGCGTTGCTTCCGATTGATTTGAAAAATCTTTGATCCGGTCAAAATAATGAACCAAATCCAAAATTACCTCAACGGAATGAAAATAATCCAAAACTAAGCAGCATAGTGAATTAAAAGTTTGTTGACCGTGTCAAAATCAGATGACTCAATTATAAAGTGAAGACTTCAGTTGATTGTGAGGCCTTCAAAATTAGAAAGGATATTGTATTTATAGATGTACCTCACTTTGGCATGTTTGGATCCTGTAAATTGTATAATAGTTAATGAGGCCAGAGTCTGATCCAAAGATGTCTCTGCATCCAATCAACATATCCCTCTTTTCGAAAGAAGAATGATGAACAAGACTGATATAATTTCCGTTTAGTACTACATTTTCACGAGTCAGAAAATGATAACATCGATCATTGGATATTTTGGGAGACTAGTAAGCGTGCACGTGCAACGCACGTACAATAGTATAAAGATTTCCTGAGTCACCATACTTTTTTTGTATCTTAATTGGGAAACGATTCCCCTTGACTGGTTGATTTTGTGACTCCTATTTGCCACCTCGCTCGCACGATTTGAAATAAATATAGCTTTTGCGGACAATTCTTTTTCCATATGAGCACCATATCGCAATGGACTTCTCAACCATACAGACTTAGCAAAAACACATCACATACAACAGTACCTTGACAATTTTGTCCCACGGCATGACACTTAAGTAACACACACATAGACAACATCTTGGTCATCGGTTGTGGATCCATATACAACATAATGTGAAAGTAAGTTTGACATTGAGCATATTTGATCTATTATCATAACACCATCCTTTACGAAAGCAACAAACCATGTGTATTTAACTTTCATATATAACCATTATTTCTCCTTATATCTTAAGCTTAATCATATCTTCGTTGATGCTATGGACCTTTAGTGTAAACCACTAAATTAGAAACCGTCAAAGTATCAATAAATAGGGTACACAATTAACCTTGCAAAATAAAAAAAATACATTGATACAATGTTACCATGAAATCTATAGATAAGTGTTACCATGACTTTGTGTAATCAAACAATAAAAGTAACCCTAACAATGATATATTAACTATAGAAAAAATACATAATCATGAAGCTCCCCATGCCCTACAGCCCACGAATCACCTCAAGTCCTTGTAAGGCAAAAAAATACACTAACAAAAATCATAATGAAAATGAAAATAGAATAACTGAAAGTAGCCTTCAACATGTGGTGAGACCTTGTACCTCCTGCACAAAGAGGAGATGTAAATCTGAAAGAAGAAATGTCAAACACATTTGATGGTAAGAAAACAAGTAATAAATAATTGTATATTTCACATATACTATAGTAGCCTCGAACATTTTTATCCCTCAGAAATGGAGTAGAATACTAAACCCCATAGTGAAAAAAAGTAATGTATCAAAGCACATATGTCCCAAGCTCATGCGGCTGTGCACTATACTACTCATCCACATGCAAGCAGAGGCAACAAGCACACACACGATCATCAGCGTTCCAACTAGCAACAGTGGCATCTCCCGCATTTCATTCACTCGAGTTTGCAGGATAAGAGCATGTCTAGCAGACCCCGCATCCCGCCGACCCACATTTCACGTTTGAAGTTCGCGGAAAAGTTGTTTTGCAGTCCGCAGCAAAAAGCCGCAGAGGCAGACCCCGCAAAGCCGACCCGCATCCTGTTTTACAGGTCGCTTTGCGGGGTCTGCCTGTGCGGCCTTCCTCCCCCAACCCGCAAAATGTAAATTTGCACCTCAATTTGCATTTTCAACCAGATTTGATACATAGGACATCACCAAATTTTTGCTAGAAAAGCAAGCCCAAAGAAAACAAGAACCACAAGTATGCATTTTAGAAGATTTCCAACTTCCAGAACTGCTCCCACGAGTTGAAGCAATATCTTCTCCATGCACTCATTGTTGATCTGCGGATTCTTGATCTTTACTTCTTCATTGTTTTTCTTTGGTTCTAAAGAAGTATCGGTTGCTTCCCCTCTAGTTGCGCATGCATGCGGTTCATTGCCTTCGATTGCATTAATGAGTGCATGCACGTCTATCAATAAATCAATGTCTTCGCCTTCCCAAAACCAAAATGAGCATCCATCTTCCTACACGCACGATGATGTTCCAAATGAGAAAACATAATGAGCTATCCAAATGAGCCGAATGCAAAACAACATGTACCCCGTCGTTTTCGCATTTGAAGAACACCCATCCGGGGTGCTTCGGCGTGCCCGAAGTCAGCCGCAGGACTGTCTGCGGGCAGTCGTCGCACCGTATGAGTGGCATCGGCGAGCCAGTAATCCTCTGCCCGAGGGCCGAGCCTGGCGGACGGCCGACCGAATCCATGCCGGCAAACCGTCAGCGGCGGTGAGCGGACGAACCCGCACCTGCATGCACCGATGCGCCTTTGCCGGGGCTGCGCAAGGTGCTTCCCGACCATTTCATAGCTTGGCGCAGCCGCCGGCAGCCGGGAAAGCCAAATCCGGCCACCCGCGATGAAACGCTGCAGATCCGCAAGGTCCCGGCCCGCCGACACAGGAGGAAGCGGAGGGGAGGGGGCGGCGGGCTACCTCGTGCGTCTGAAAGCCTTCCCGCGTGCTCCCGCCGGCCACTTTCGCCGGAATCTTGGGCGGCAGCGGGGCGGCGGGGAGAGGGGGAGAGGGGAGGTGGTTGGTGGGGGAAAACCGCGGGCTGAAATGTCCCGCCCACCAACCGCTCCCGCTATATGCAGGGCACCGA
>NC_041393.1:437751897-437784451 GCF_002162155.2 Triticum dicoccoides | reverse complement strand
GAATACACGGGTTGGGGCCGAGTTTTTGTCGCGTCCCTCAATTTTTTTTGCGGGTCAGCCGCGTTTGCGGTGTTTGTTCGGGCGGGGTTTTCGCTGCTAGCCCGCATTTTGGCGGTTATTTTGCGGGTCGAGGGCTTTGCGGGGTCTGCTAGAGTTGCTCCAAGTAGATAAGGCCTCCTGAATCCTGACTCACCCATGGTAAGCACAAGTTGGAGGCATAATAATCCCCTCATTTAAATGGGGCACCACATTCCTTTTATATAAATGCTTTAAATGGAACACTTAATATTTTTTTGCTGAGACCATTAGCAGACAAAATCAGAAGTAATAAGCAATAAGATTAATAAGGCATGTAGTACTTATATATATAGAAACATTTAGCCAGCTCGGAGGACTCATTCTACTGCCCCAATAACAGCGAATTGAGCTAAACTTGACAGGTACGCACATTGTGCATCTCTACCGACATAATCAATGAAAGCACATTACAAAGCCCATTAAAAGTAAATATCATTGTCAAGCTCAAGCCTGGAATGAAATTCGACGACTCAACTCATCCTAAGAAGACAATTTATATCCGCGACACCAATCATATTACTTAAAAATACACAAATAATTTTAATGATGAGCGTTTTTGTCTATTCTCATAATTTCATATTTTTGAACCCACATACGATTGGTCTAACTTCGATCTGTAAGAACTATTCTGACTCACCAATAGATCACCACGCTCAGGATCATCATCATATAGTTTTTCAATGCACCTCCGTGTAGAGCTTTGCGCAAGAAAAAACAAACAAGCAATAGTTTATCTCCACTACTATTAAACAATCCACCAAGAACTTTCTTACGTGCTCCCATAATTAGTCCCACTACACCGCACAAACCAATTAGCACCACACGATTAGGCCCACAAGTCTAAATCTAACGGCCATCATTAATCTAATACCTCTATGATGTGCATTTAGCAATTTTCAGTGACTGGCCGTACTCCACCACAGAGGCTACGCCCGTTGCAATCCCGCGTCCCCTACAATCATGGAAGGCAATGATCTCGATCCTGAAATCACGCAAATGATTTCCTTCTGCAACATATCTTGCCTCTGCCGCTTCTAAACTCAGACACATGCACAAGCCTCATCGTGGATCATCCAGGCGGTACAATCTGGCGCCCCCGCTACAGGAGGCAGGATATGTTGCAGAAGGAAATCATTTGCGTGATTTCAGGATCAAGATCATTGCCTTCCGTGATTGTAGGGAACGTGGGATTACAACGGGCGTAGCCACTTTGGTGGAGTACGGCCAGTCACCGAAAATTACTACATGCACATCATAGAAGTATTAGATTAATGACGGCCGTTAGATTTAGACTTGTGGGGCCTAATCGTGTGGTGTTAATTGGTTCATGCGGCGTTGTGGAACTAATTACGGGGTGCACATAAGAAAGTTCTCGTTGGATTGTTTAATAGTAGTGGAGATGTACAGGTCATGGAGCAGCCGTAGATTCCTGCCAACAAATGAGTATGGCTAGTTGGCGTGGGAGGGGGCCAAATTATGAAAACAACATGTTTGTTATTTCGAGAATAATGGTGGGCACGAGGGACCAGCTCCTTCTCGAGGCACCCTCCCTCGATCGCTCCCTCCAGGGCAATCAGAGGTCCAACACCAGCGCCCCGGCCGCTGCCCCCACCCCCTCCCCTGCACCTCGTTGTCCCCAGAGACGTACACCGGCTAAGCCTGGGTGACGCCAGCAATGGGGACGACAGGGATCTAGGCTACAGCCCCGCGATCTGGAGGGACCCGCGGTGCGAGATCTTCCTTCGGTCTTCGTCTTTCCCAATGGTTTGACGCTGCTCCGGCGGCTTCGTGGGGAGGGCGGGTCAGGAGGGGATGTGCCCATGGTTGACTGGTCGACGACGCTTCTGGTCAGATCTGATCTAGCCGGTGCCGCTGGTAGTGGTGGCCATCTCCTCCGTCGGAGGTGGTCGGCCTGAGGCTGGATGGTCGGATCTCGCGATCCGCCATCTAGTTCCGGCTGCGAGTCGGGAAGACATAGTTGCCGGTGAAAATTGAGCCGATGGCGGCATTTTGCGTCGTTACCTTGATGAAGGCATCACCATGTAACTATCGTCGACCCACTCGTGCTGCTCCGTGGAAAATCCTAGGATCAAGTCTTCCAGATCGTACGATGGCGATACTGCGGTGTCGTTTTCTCTCTTGGAAGCATCGTTTGTGGAGCAGAGCTTGAAGACAGAGGCAGGAGGTGGAGCGGCTTCCTCTTGCATGGAGCTTTTGGTGGAGATGTCAAGTAATGCCTGGCCGACAGGTGCTACGCTGTGTCATGCCTGGTCGGCATGTGCTATGCACGACAGATCTTCCAGAATCTTCGCGTCTAGACGGATAATCGCGGGGTGGTGGCGCCGTTTGGCGCCATGGTGGCGTCGATGGATGGACGGACTGGCAAGGATGATGCAGATCTCTCTCCTGAAGATGGGTCAGCGGTTCGACGATGATGGCGGCGTCTAAAACGTGTGCATGTGGTGTATGCTTTAGGTCTGCTGCACCGGCTGTGCGTTTTGATACGTTATGTGGATGGATCGGCGACGGCACCGGTTTTAGATATGGGGAGTGAGAGCACTCCATATTATCGAGTTTTATAGGTGTGAGTGGTGGCTTCGAGTGGCTTGATGTACGTTCTTGTTAGACCTATGTTGAATAATAAATAAAGATGACCATATGCATTGATTGATGCAGAGGCCGTGGGTCTTAACCTCCTTTAAAAAAAGTTATTTGAGAATAATATAATTTGAGTCATTAATTTAATACGAAGTCCCAGTTTGAATAGCTTGATTTTTTTCTTCAGAAATTTTGAGTTGAGCAGTACACAGCATGAAACGGAAGACACCACAGTCAACACTAGTTTTTCGTAGCCACAAAAGTAACACATGAGACGGGGAATTTTTAAAGCTAGATGATAACCATGCCTTGCTACATGGATATATAGGAATATATTTTTTCTTGTGTGGAATAGGATTTTTTTTAATAATCATATAAGGGCGAAAATTTAGAATACATATGATTTACTATATTTAGTTATTGAGGTGAGTCTTTTCTCATGGACATTTACCTGTTGAAGTGGGTTTTTCATAAATGTTTGCATGTTTAAGTGGCATATGTGCATGTCAAGAAAAATATATTAACCGGGAGTAGCTATTTTGATATAGAAGAGTAGAGACGGAGTATGAAGTTGTAGTAGATGGGCCCCTTGCAGCTCTTTTTTTTCAAAAACTTAAAACCAAATTTAAATGTAAAATGTTAATTTTTTTGGGAAAACATGTACGTATTAATTGCGGATCAGTAAAATTTCGTTCAAACGATTTTGGGAAGCCCCATTAAAGAGATCAACTAATTAACGAGCGCTCCTTCGGGAGCCTCGCAACTATCAGTGCCACTTTGCGCGCTCTCAGCCATTCGCCACGTGTCGCGCTCTGGGTGCTCCCTTCAGATTTTATTTTTTTTATTTTTCCGCACGCGTTTTCGGCTTTTTAAACGGTTTTTTGGGGTTTTTTGACGTTCTGGTTTTCCACCGGTCTTCCCTAACTTTTCGGCAAAAAAAAATATTTTTTGCAAAAAAACATTTTTTTTCTTTCGCAAGAATCAGGGTTTCGCTTCCGCGAGAGGCGCGGTTTTGATTTAACGGAAAAAGAACGCATTTTCTCTTCTTTTTTTCATTCGCGAGAGTCACGGGTTTGCTTCCGCGAGAGGCACGGGTGTACTTTCGCGAGAGTCATGACCGTGCCTCTCGGAAACGAAAAAAAACGGGTTTTCTGTTTTTTTCTTTCGCGAGAGGCACGGTTGTCCTTTTGCGAGAGTCACGGTCATGCCTCCTCAGAAACGAAAAAAACGTGTTTTCTGTTTTTTTTTCTTTCGCGAGAGTCACGGTTTTGCTTCCGCGAGAGGCACGGTTGTGCCTTCGCGAGAATCACGGCCGTGCCTCCTCGGAAACGAAAAAAAACGTGTTTTCTCGTTGTTTTTCTTGATTGCCACGGTTTTGCTTCCGCGAGAGGCACGATTTTGCTTCCACGAGAGGCACGGGCGTGCGTCTTTCGGAAAGGGAAAAAACCCGTGCTCCCGGTTCGGTTTTTTCGTCCGGATTTTTTCGCGAAAAAAGTTCGTCAAAACCTATGAACATTGGATCTAGTTTTGAAGACCTCGACACGAGGAATCCAACGGCGAAAGCGGTTCGAGATTTGGACGCACGGTTTAAGAGATAAAACGTTCTGAATAAACGGATCTACGAAAAAAGGAAAAACTCCCAGGTTGCGACAAGTGGCACACATGCAGCGTGCCACTTGTCACAACCTGGGAAGTTGGGGTGATCTCCGCTACGAGTACTCCTTAACTAGTGATTTCGCCCATTAAACGATTTTGGGAAGGCCCGTTGAAAAAAGAAATTGGAAACTACCCCATTAAACAATTTTGGGAAGGTTTTGCGGCCGGTTTGAACTGGCTTTAGAACCTTTCATGCCTTTTTTAATTTTCTATGTGGTTTTTCTTCAGTTTCCTTTTTCCCTTTTTTTATTTTATGTTTTTTGTATCGGTTTTCTCTGTTTTACTTCCTTGTTTCATTTCCTGTTTCATTTTAACCTTTTTCTAAATACACCTCTACTCTTTTGAGTATAAGTTATACATTTTTTATATACGTGGAACATTTATTTGATACACGTTGAACATTTTTCAAATACATGAAAAAAAATCGTTTAAATACATGTCTGAATGTCGATGGAGAACGACACCTATGGGATCACAAGAATTCGTACTACGGTTGCGGGCACGGGGTGGTGAGAAGAGCGGGATCAACAGTCAGCATAAAGATACGGGTCATTTACCCAGGTTCGGGCCGCGAGGATGCGTAATACCCTAGTCCTGCTTTGGTGTGTATATTTGTGTTCTTGGAGTTCTCGAGCTAGCTACCCTGAGCGTAACTTGTCCAAGAGTCCGAATCCTTCTCCTGGATGCCTTGGGCCTCCTTTTATGGGCAAGGGGATCGCCACAGTGGCACACAGGAGGTGGCATCGGGGTATTGTGTTTAAGCCTATCGCTTGTCATTACGGGACAAGACGCATTTAATGCGCCCCTAACGTGTCCCCTCCACTTTATCGCCGCCTCGCCCTGCCTTGACACGCGCCTGGGCCAGCGAGGCAGTCAGCGCCATGTAGGCTGGCAGGCTGCTGAGGTGGCGCGGTGGTAGGGCCTTCACGAAGATTTGCATGCCACCACGTAGGCATGCGCTGAGTTGGCCGAGAAGCCTCATGTCGACACGCAGGCGCCTGCCTAGCTGGTGGGCTGGCAGCTGCATGGGAGCGGTGGTAGAAACTTGGTGGGTGCGGGCCTGGCTGTGGCCTCGCGGATGTCCTCGGCAAGGGTCTTGCCGGGGCCCCGGCAAGAGTCTTGCCGTGGTGTTGCAGTCGTCCCCGACAAGGATCTTGTCGGGGGTCTTGTGGGTTTCCTCGGCGAGGATCTCGCCGAGGTTCGTCGTCTTCTAATCCTCTTCTAATTTGAAGTGCTTCTTTTCTTCACAAAGATCCGCATGCCATCATGGAAGCACCTCCCGAGCCCAGGTCCCAACGTGGTTGGCAGTGTTGGAGAAACAGGGGCTCAAGGGTGGCGCGCTCCGCTGGCGTCGGGAAGAGCTTCCCCGGCAAGGTCCTTGCCGGGACCGTGGGGGTCGCCCCGGCAAGGGTCTTGCCGGGGGTTACCACCTCACCGTCTTTGCTCTTTACGCCTCTGCCTTGGCGTTGCTTTGGCTATCTTGCGGTTGTTATTCCCTGTCTCTGCCCTGCTTAAGTGTGGTCGCGGGCGCAGCTTTGACTACTCGTGCACAAATAAGGGGTACAAAGGAGCGCCCCTACTTTAGTACACCGACAGGAGCCCCCGGGCCTGGGCCACACATAAGCGCACCATGTTGTTGGGCCAGGCCCAAAACGGTGCGTGGGCAGGCGGAGCGGTTTTTACCACGGTAACTTCCCGTCCGCCGTGCTTCCCCACGGCCCATGTTGAATGCACGACGTGGGGGTCGTGCGTGACGTGGGTGGCATGCGTGGGGCGGTCGCTGCAGGCATGTGTCATGTCGCAATAAATGGGAAAAGAGGCGGGCCGCATCTTCCCCATAAAAAGGAATAACCGCGGGCGTGCAGCTCATTTACCCTCCGTGCCTTCCCCAATCTCGCCATCGCCGTCCTCATCTTCTTCCTCTTCAGTCTCTCGCTCGCTGCTGCTGCGCCCCCACTACCTCCAATCTCTCGCTCCCTTCCCAGCCGCCATGGCGCCTAAATCCGGCAAGGGCAAGGGTGCGGCCAAGGACACGAGGGAGAGGGAGACGCTGGAGAGCAAGGTGGCGGCGCAGCGGGCGCAGTCCGCCTAGTTCATCCCGTCGTCCGTCGATGTCTTCGAGCTCAGAGACTACTTAAAGCCTTTGTGGGGGGCGGTGACGCCAGCGCATCCCGCCATGCGCGCCCTCCCCACGGACTGCAACAAAGGTGGCCAAGAACGGTACCCATTCTTCGTTGACTTCTTCTACTGCGGGCTCTGCCCCCCCTTTTCCGACTTCTTCAACGACATCATGCGCACTTTTGGCTTCCACTTGTTGGACCTCATGCCGAATGCCGTGGCGTACCTGGCGTATTTTGCCCACCTCTGCGAGGGCTTCGCCGGGGTGCTCCCCAGCATGGCGCTCTTCCTCCATTACTTTTACCCCCGCGTCCAGCCCGGGGGCCCCCTTTCTAGAACCGTCGTCTGGATCCCGAGGGTCCAGGAGAAGGGTGTGTACCCAGAGGGCGCCACTAAGGAGAGATGGGAGGAGTGGCGGGCCCGGTGGTGCTGGATTGTGGAGGAGAACCCACCGGAGTTCTGCTGGGGTGTTCTTCGGGAGCCGCTGCTCCGTAGCGCAGATTGGAGCGACCTTGACCCCAACGACAAGAAGTTCTCAATCGCCACCACCAAGATCCGCCGTCTCACCGAGGCCAGGCTCACCCTCGAGATGATTGCGGCAGACTTCATCCACCGTCGAATCGCTCCGCTGCACAAGAAAGGGAGGCCTGCCTGGGATTTAAGGAAGTGGCCGACATCATGAGGCTCCGCACCGGCCTGCAGAACAATCTCACGGTGCTGGGGCACTCCTGGTATTGCCGGAGGCTCTTCCAGCTCGAGGTGTACGCCGACGGCAAGGTGGAGAGGACTGGCAAGGCCGCGAAGTCCGGCAAGGTCATCAAGGGGCCATTGTTCGGGCTGCCACCGGGAGTGGTCCCGCTGAGCAACTGTCGGATATTGGGTTCCGGCAAAACCCTTAAGGTTCAAACTCTGGGGTGCGTGCGAAGATCTTTCCCCTACTGATCCAAGTCACAACGCCTCGTTGTGAATCTAAGCTACATGATAAACACAAGGGACACAAGGTTTCTACTGGTTCGGGCCACCGTTGTGGTGTAATACCCTAATCCAGTGTGTGGTGTGGTGGATTGCCTTAGGGGATGATGATGAACAGTACAGAGGAAGAACAGCCTCGCGAGAGGTGTTCTTGGGCTGGTGCGATGTTCTACTTAGGTGGGTTCGATCGCCTCTGGATCAGATGAGAACTCAATCCCCCCTCTCTACGGTGGTAGCTATCTCCATTTATAGAGGCCCTGGTCCTCTTCCCAAATATTGAGCGGGAAGGGAGCCAACAACGGCCATTTAAAAGGGGAACATCTAGTACAAGTTATCCTGACTAAAGTTGGTCTTCGGCTGCCAAAGGCACTGGAGATGACGCCGTCTTGGGCTCCATGGTGACCTCCATCCTGCCGCTCTGCCGGTCTTGCTCTCGTTGCACCGAAATGGTAACCTTTGCTTGATGCCTCGGTACTCCGCGCCTGCGCTTGCCCCCTTTGCACCAAAGAGGAAACGAGAACATTGCGCAGGTTGGCGCCCGCCTGGCCTTGATCGTCATGGCTTGTGTCATGAGCACCTCGCGAGGTACCCCTGCCTTGATCTCTCCGCCTCCTCGCGAGCCTGCCTGGTGAGGCCGCCCTTGAGGAAGCCTTGCGTCGTCCACCCCGCGAGGCTTTGCTCCTCGCGAGGGTCTTGAGCTTGGGTTGATGTAGAGGGGCTGTACTAGGCCTCTGCTTGAGCCACGCCGTAGGCCGCAGGCAGGCAAGTTTGGGGATCCCCGTTCCCAGAACGCCAACAGTAGCCCTCGGGCCCAAGGTGCGCTTGGACTTGGCTTAGTAGCGAAGCAAACGGGCAAGTGCGGAGCGCCGCGGGCCCCAACAGCCTGCGGCCTTGGTCGCCGCGTGGCGGTTGATTGGACGTGGGCGTCTCCGCTTCCCCATGCTGCCTCGGCAACTGCCCGATTTGACGAGTCCCTACTGCCTGCAAAAAGAGTCATGATTGCCTGCAATCGTGGAGGCCGGCGGTTGGCCTCCCTTGGGTTATAAATGTGGAGGGGGCGCAGGCACCCGCTGCACATCTCCCTTCCCCCGCCTGCTTCTTCTTCCTCCTTGCCCCAGTTGCCTGTCGTGTCCCATGGCGCCGACGAAGAGGTTCTCGATCGCGGAGAAGGGGAAAGCTCGCCAGGAAGGGCCTGGCTCCCCTCTGCCCAAGCGCGACCAAGGTCGTCCCCGCAAGCACCCCGTGACTCCTGCAACGGCTCCTCGTGGTCGCGGCGGTGGTTCTTCGCGTGGTGATGGCCGCCCGGTGGGCGGGGGAAGGCGCATCGTGGCCGCGCGGCCTCCTCGGCCATGCTTTCACTCGGCAGAGGTGCTGCCGGAGTTTGTCGTGTGGTCGGCAGATCCGGGCGGCAAATGGCTCCAGCTCCTCCGCTTATTTGCCTGCGAACTACCAGCCGCCGGCCCTGGTGGGCTCTGGCTGCAGGCGGATGGTTGCTGCAGCATGGCTCCCTGGGCCACGATGGAGATCTCCATCACCGGGGACGTGGCCTTGGCCCGTGGCTGGCAGACGTTTGCCCGTGCGCGTGGCGTGGGCCGGCGGTGCACCCTGCACTTCAAGTTTGATGGCGACGCCACCCTCTACGTGAGGGTGTTCAGAGAAGACGACCGCCGTGTCGGGTGCTGCCCTGAAGAGGATGACGGCAACCGGGTGCTTGGCCTTGGCGACGGCCGTGATGAGGACGAAGGCGAGCCCGCTCCTGGCGGCGCCCGCAGCTCGCCAAGCTTCAGCGGTGGCCGCGACCAGCCGCTGCGCCCGCTTCGAGGGTGGTAGTGGGTCGTCCCGTCACCGCGCCCCGGTGAAGCGCGAGGAGGAGTCTGATTGAGCTCGGGAGGGCTGTGCGGATCCTTCCTCGCGAGCCGTTGTGGGGCATACTGCGTTTATCTTGTTTACCTCCTTTTCTTGCATTGAGAGAGAGAGATAGAAGGATGGATCCCCGTGGGGGCGTGCAAGACTGTTGCCCTTAATTATCATGCTATTTCTGTTATTCCCATGTTGTGTTGGGGTGTTGCGGCTATGTGGTTGCGCGTACGAACAACTTAGATTAGGGGGTTTGCCGCAGTTTCCGCCTCGCGAGGTACTTGCTTGGGGCCTCGCCGGGCGTGTTAGGGTCTGCAAAATCAGTCGGGAGAGTAGCTTTCGAACCTTTTGTCGCGTGGGTGATCAGGCTAGGTCCTGCGTTCCGCGTCGCGATGCCCGTGGGCCACGGACTGGGAGGGTGGCTCCCGCTGCGAACTTGCGTGAGGGAGCCTCACGGAATCAGGAGAGAAAGGGCTCATGAGGGTGCCTGCGTAGCCCCCTCGTGAGGCTAGCGAGAAGAAGAACAGGCCGAGCGAAAGCCAGAGACAGAGAACAGGGGCAGGGGACGGCAAACAACACTAGAAGAAACTCCAATAAAAGTTCAAATGAGGGAGAGCAAGCCAACTGTGGAAAGCAAATGAAAAGCCGCGTCCGGCACCTAGTCTAGTCTTTGACGTCTTCTCACCAGCGCGGAGCTAAGTGCTGCCACTGGGCGTGGGCGGGAGCCCCCGAGGCCCAAGGGCGGCACTTTGGAGACTTCGGGGCATGTACATCCCCAACTGATTATTACGTGAGAGTGTCACGGGCGGCGAGCTTCACAAGCGCCGGTCCTTCTTCACAGGCACCGGGCCTTTCTTGGGGCGGCGAGATTCACAGGCACCGGGCCTTCTTTATAGGCACTGGGCCCTTCTTCACAGGCACCAGGCCTTTCTTGGGGCGGCGAGCTTCACAGGCACCGGGCCTTCTTTATAGGCACTTGGCCCTTCTTCACAGGCACCGGGCCTTCTTTACAGGCACGGGGCCTTACTTCAAGGGTAAAACCTCCGGAGGTGCTGGATGTTCCACGCGTTCAGGATGGGCACCCCCTCCTGGGTCTCCAAGCGTGCGGCGCCAGGTCTGGAAACATGAACAACCTTGAACGGGCCCTCCCACATGGGTGAGAGCTTGTGCAGCCCTTCCCTGGAGAGCACCCGCCTGAGCACGAGGTCACCTACCTTGAGAGTCCTGGGGCAGATGTTGCGGCAGTGGTACCGCCGTAGCGCCTGCTGGTATCTTGTTGCTCGCATCGCAGCCTCCCGACGGTGTTCCTCCCCCAGCACGAGGTCCATCCCCGCTTCATCAAACGCCAGGACCTGCGCGGAGCGACACCTGACCTCGTGAGGGAGGACCGCCTCTGCTCCATAGACGAGGAAGAACGGGGTCTCGCCGATCGACTTGGTGGCGGTAGTGTGGATGGACCATAGCACGGACTGGAGCTCGTCGTACCAGCCCCTGCCGTAGGACTCCAGCTTCTTCCTGAAGGTCCTGGTTTTGAGGCCCTTCAGGACCTCTGCGTTGGCGCATTTTGCCTGGTCGTTGCTCCGAGGGTGTGCCACCGAAGCGATAGCATATATAGGTTCCAAGGTTAGCACATCATGTTTTGAAGAGATTGCTGGTGAACTGCGAACCGTTGTCGGTGATGATGCAATTAGGCACCCCGAACCGGCTCACAAGGCCCTTGATGAACTTGACTGCAGAGCCAGCCGGGATGGTGCGGACGGCTTCCACCTCCGCCCACTTGGTGAACTTGTCAATGGCGACGTAGAGGTAGAAATAGCCCCCTGGCGCCCGAGGAAACGGGCCCAAGATATCCAGCCCCCAAACTGCGAACGACCACGAGAGTGGGATGGTCTGCAGGCCCTGTGCTAGCTGATGGATCTGCTTGGCGTGGAATTGACAGGCTTCACAAGCCTTCACCAACTCAATCGCGTCGTTGAGTGCCGCAGGCCAGTAAAACCCGCTGTGAAACGCCTTGCCGACGAGGGTCTGTGGTGACGAGTGGTGCCCACAGTCTCCGTCGTGAATGTCTGCCAGCATCTCCTTCCCCTGTTCCCTGGAGATGCAACGCAGGGAAACACCGTTTGGCCGCTTCCGATAGAGCTCTCCATCTTGGATGCAGTAGACCGTGGCCTGCCGGGCCACGCGTTCCGCGTCCTCTTCTTTCTCTGGTAGAGTCCCTTGCATCAGGTAATCCTTGAGCTCCACCGTCCAGCATCCCTCCTGAGGCTCCAGTGCCAGGAGCAAGCGTGCTCTTGAGGTCGGGCCACAGGCCGGAGCTCCTGAGGCAGGCGGTTGAGGGAGTTCCTCTCGAGGCTGCACTATGTTTTATAGTGACGGTGCTGCTGAGGGCTTGAAGAGTCGCTCCTCGAAAATGCTAGGCTCCTGAGGTAGCCGCCTTGATGCCCTCTTGGCGATGTCATCAGCCTCTTAGTTGGTGCCGTGGGACACATGCTGCAGCTCTAGCCCCAAAAACTGCTTTCTATCTTGCGCACCTCTGCAAGATACGCCTCCATGTGCTCATCCTTGGGCTTGTACACTTTGTTGGAGACATTGACGAGGAGCTGTGAGTCTCCCTTGATGATGAGGCGTTTCACCCCAGTGCGGTCGTGACCTTTAAGCCTGCTATGAGACCCTCGTATTCTGCTATATTGTTGGTGTCGGATTTCGAGTTCCGGCAGACCCTTGAGGTTCGAACTCTGGGGTGCGCACGAAGATCTTTCCCCTACTAGCTCACGTCTCGAGGCCTCGTAAGGAATCTAGGCTAGAAAGAAGAACACAAAAGGGACACAAGGTTTATACTAGTTTAGGCCACCATTGTGGTGTAATACCCTACTCCAGTGTGTGGTGTGGTGGATTGCCTCAGGGGCTGATGATGAACAATACAAAGGGAGAACAGCCTCGCGAGGGGCTGTTCTTGAGCTAGTGCGATGAACTGCTTGGGTGAGTTCAGTCGCTTCTCTCTCTCTCTCTCTCTCTCTCTGATCGATCCGTCCTTCTGCCCTGTGGTGGCTAGCTCTATTTATAGAGGGAGGCCCTGGACCTCTTCCCAAATAATGAGCGGGAAGGGCGCCAACAATTGGCCATTTTGAAGGGGAACATCTATTACACTTATCCTGACTAAAGTTGGTCTTCGTCTCCCAAAGACTCTGGTGGTGACGCCGTCCTGGGCTCCACGATGACCTCCATCCTGCCGTTTTGCTGGTCTTGGTCTTGTTGCACCGAAACGGTAACCTTTGCCTGATGCCTTGGCCTGTGCTTTCCCCCTTTGCACCAAAGGGGAAACGAGGACTCTGCGCAGGCCGGCGCCCGCCTAGCGCCTGCCTGGTCTCGATCGTCATGGCTTGCGTCACGGGCTCCTCGCGAGCCGCCCTTGCCTTGATCTCTCCGCCTCCTTGCAAGCCTGCCTGATGAGGCTGCTCCTGAGGAAGCTTCCTGTCGTCCGCCCTGTGAGGCTTGGCCCCTCGCGAGGGTCTTGAGCTTGAGCTGATGAAGCTGGGCTGCACTGGGCCCCCACTTGAGCCACGCCGCAGGCCGCAGACAGGCAAGTCTGGGGACCCCCATTCCCAGAACGCCGACACTAGCCCCCGGTCCCTAGGCGCGCCCGGACTTGGCTTAGCAAAGAAGCGAAGGGGCAAGTGCGAAGCGCCTTGGGCCCCAACAGACTGCGGCCTTGGGCGCTACATGGCGGTTGATTGGACGTGGGTGTCTCCGCTTCCCCACGATGCCTCATTACACGCCCAGCTAGGCGGACCCATGGTTGCACACAGCCATTCCCCTTTTGCTGTCCGCGTGCTTCCTGCCCTTCCTTCTTCCTTAGGCTCCAACCTCTGCCTCCAATCCCACTCGAACTCTCCCCCCTTCCCATTGCCATGGCGCCAACGAAGAAGGAAAGGGGGAAGAAGCCCGCGCCTTCGTCCCGCTCACCTCCGGCGGTGGCCCCCGCTGTTGATCGGTCTATCATACTCAACCCCGAGGCCTTGGGCAAGGTCCGCTCTGCTCTTGCTACCATCTTCAACGAGTACGGTAGGACCACGGACTGGCCTGCGTCCCATGCCTCCTTTGATAGGGTCGTCACGGAGGTCCGGTTCTTCGACGATGCCCTATGGGCGGGCCTAGTTCCCCCCTTTTCTGCTTTCTTCAATGCAGTGCTCTCCCATTATCAGATCCACATGATGCACCTCGGGCCTGAGTCCATTACCCTCCTGGCTGTCTTCGCTTTTGTTTGCGAGGCAATGGTGGGCATTCCTCCTTCCGTTGCCCTGCTACGTCACTTCTTCTCTTTGCTCTTGAGCGACCCCACTCAATGCTCGGGGTGTGTGAGATTCCTCTCCGTGCCAGAGACAGCTGCTTCAGGGATCGATTTCGGCCTTCCTCCCCCAGAGGCCAGGTTCCGAGAGCGGTGGCTGTATGTGGATGTCAGGGTGCCCAGCCCCTGCTCTCGCACCCAACCTTGCCTGCTGTTCCCAACTCAGGCTGGGATCATGAGAGGCTCGCGAGCCCCCGGCTCACCTTCGTCTGGCGTCGCTTCCAGAGTTTGAGGGCGCTCGATGTGAAGGCGCCCAAGGTGGTGAAGGAGTTCCTCCAGCGTCGCATTGCTCCTCTCCAGCGCCACTCTCACCGGATGTGGGACCTTGCGGGGCACAAAAACCGCATGCGGCTTCAGGAGGAGGACCTGGCGCCTGAAGCACTGAGGACGGTGCTCAGGGTCCTGACTGGCGATCCTTCCCCAGGCAGCCTTTGACATGATGCTGCCCTCTTGTATCTTTGCTCGGGCAGGGCCGATTTCGTGAGGCAGATGCCCAGCTTTGATGAGTTGGGGCTGCGCCCGGCTGGCCTCATGGGGCCACACGAGAACCCAGTCGCTGTGATTGCTCTTCCGGTCGCCCAGAGCGGCTCTGTCTCAAGCGAGGGAGCGGGGAGACGAGAGTCGCCGGGAGCTGAAGGCGATGATGTCGAGATGCTGACGCCGCGCGGAGCCCTGAAGGCGGCATCTCCCGAAGCCCGTCCTGGAGCAGTGGTAGGCGAGGAGTTGCGGCCCACGGCTCCCGAGGTTGGGGCCCCCGAGGCCCCGGCCATTCCTCATGAGGCGGCGCCCGTTGGCGTCCCCCAGGCTGGTCCCCTTGGTGCTGATCACCTTGATGCCTCTTCCATGCCACAAACTGACCCCTGCGCCGAGCGCTTAGGCCGGTTCCGCGTAAACTTCGAGGCCCTCCGCAAGAGGAAGGAGGCCTTGGGCGGTGACGATCGCCCTTGTCGCCTGTTGAAGCGCAGGAAGTACTTTGTCATGGATGAGTAAGTCCTCTTCTCTCTTTGATCCTTTACCTCTCTACTCTTGCAGCTGACCGCGACCTTTCAGGGCCCTTCCTGCCAAATTCATGGAGACGACCAAGGAGCCATCCCCTCAAGCTTTGTACTCTCTCCTGGCCCTAGGCGCGCTGAGCTCGAGCGGCGCCCCTGCCACTCGGCTGGTCAGAGAAGTGGCTCGTCCCGCTGGGCACCTCGAGCCTGCGTGCCTGTTGTCCTCCCTTCACGGGCTCTCCTGGGGTGAAGCTGGCTTGCCCCGTTCTCCTTCCCTGATCGTGGATGGCGGCTGGCTGACGTCAGTCTTGAGCTCCTCTTCTGGGGACGGACCGGCGCCAGGCCGAGCTCCTGGCGAGGTCCGTCCGGCGATTGCTGGGGCACCAGCCCCCAGCTCCGCACCGGGAGGGGGCATGCCGCCTCGGGGCCCTCCACATACGCCAGTGGCAGAGGGTGACGCGGAAGATGTGCTCAGGCGCGCTCGGGAGCGTCGCACCCTTCGTCAAGAGTTCCTCCAGGGGGCGGCGGACGCGGTGGGCCGGATCGGGGCGGAGCTTGCTGGCGAGGATGCGCGCCTTGAGGCCGAAGGCTTGCGCCTCGCTGAGGAGAGGCGGAAGCTGAAGGTTGACGTCGCCCTTGCGCGTCACCAGCGTGACCTTGATAACACGAAGGCTGAAGCGTCGCTGGCGGCCTCGTGAGAGGCCTACTCCCAAGCCGTCGAGGAGGCCCAGGAAGCAGACCAACAGTGTAAGGATTTAGAGGAGCGCGCGTGGGAGCTCCAAGCCTGGAGCAACTCTCTGGAGCAGCAAGTGGAACTGCACCAAGCGGCCCTTATGTCGCTGAAGGGGGCTTCCGTCGACCGGGCGGAGCTCCAGAAGCACGAGGAGGCGCTGATGCTGGAGGCCGCCGAGCGCAACCTTGACCTTGAGAGGTTGGACACGAGGGAGCGCCTGGTGGCTCAGGCGGAGGACGACGTCGCCGTGCGCGAATCCCGAGTCCAAGAAGAGGTCAACCACCGCGTGGCGGAAGCTCGCTCGGATCTCGAGCGCCAATACGAAGTGAGGTTGGAGTTGATCAGGGCTGAAGCTGAGGGTAGGACCGCGGCCCTCAGGGCCAAACTGGCTGAAGTGACGCAGGGTGCGGACTCCTCCGCAGCCGCCCTTGGCGCGGCACAGACGGAGCTGGCCTCTTCCCACGCTGAGCTTCTTCTTCTCCAGCAGAGGGTTGATGGTGCCGAGGCCCTCGCACGGAGGAATGAGGACGAGATCCGTCAGCGGCGGATTCTGGAGCACGAGCACGCCCCCATGCTCCGAACGCTTAGGGAATGGGCTAACACGGCCCTGGGAAACATTTGCGAGGCCGCCGCCGAGGTGCCGCATGAGACCAACTATGCCGACAACCTCCAATATTTCACTGACGTGGTGACACTTCTGGAGAACCGCTCTGAGAGGTCTCGTTGGCTTGTCGAAGAGAGGAGCCGAGCCTTGCTCGGGCGTGCCTTCTCCCGTGTCTTCAGTTATCTATAGGACAGGGACCCCCACTTTGATTTTGATGCCGCCATCGCACCTGTGCCCATAGCCATCTAGGGCGACCTGGCGCAATGGGTGGAGGACAACGTGGACGCCCTCGTCAGGGCCTTCGCATCTGATGATGACGACGTGATCGTGGCCGCTGATGAAGGCGGTGTTGTGGATGAGCCTGGCACTGGCGGAGGTGTTGGCGGCGGTGGTGAGGATGTTAGTGACGCCAGCGATGCCTTCGGTGGCGCCCCAGAAGACGTGGTGAGTGATATGTCCGACTGATCGCACGTCGCCGCAGTTTACCCTGCATGAAGAAGGTTCGGGCTTGGCCCTGAAGATTGTAAGAGCATTTTGGGAGGGGAAGACCCTCATGTAAAGGTTTGGGATCAGTACCCTGGTAAGCACAATGCTGCGTGTGAGCTTAGCTACTAGCCCGATGGTGGGTCAGCTGACTTGTTTACCTTTTGTCCCCGACGAGTCCCGAGCGGGCCTGTGGGGGTCGCAGCACCTCATGTGTCTTCTGGGTGAACCCATTGATCCTGCGATGAGAACCTCCGAAGAGGGTGCGGCGACAGCGGTACGGATTGACGTGCTTGGCCCGGCCCGGCTCGCGAGGGGAGGCAGCTGACGCTAACTTTGGACGCAAAGCCGAAACCAGAACACGAGAGATTGCTCGAACAAGACTAAACACCCCTTCCCCAAACACATGCAAGTTTCAAGCTCAAATCCAACTTAAATTCAAATCGAAGAACCTTGTCAACAGAGGAAAAGGCAAAAAGCAAAAAGCCGCGTCCGGCACCTAGTCTAGTCTTCGACGTCTTCTCACCAGCGCGGAGCTAAGTGCTGCCAAGGGGCATGGGCGGGAGCCCCTGAGGCCCGAGGGCGGCTCTCTGGAGACTCCGAGGTGTGTACAGCCCCCCTCATTATTACGTGAGAGTGTCATGGACGGCGAGCTTCACAGGCACTGGGCCTTCTTCACAGGTACCGGCCTTGCTTCATATCGCCAGACGAGGGCCCCGCCTTGCGCCACACTCTACCGCCATTGACGGCGGCCGGAGACCAAGGACGACACCAATGGGGTAGAGCGGTCGCCAGCGGTTCCCCCGACGACCACGGATCCTCTGCCGGGGGCAAGCCCTCAGGCACCTCCCCGGCAGAGGGCCTACCTCCTGAGAACGCCTTGCGCCGAGCGCCACGGGGATGAACCCGGATCTCGGCCCCTCTCCTGCAGCCCCCGGTGCCCTCCTCCCGAGGGGTAAGAGGCTGCAGGATTGGGGCAGCCATCTGCTGCGGCGACCTGTACCTCCTGCGACCCATGGTTAGCATAAGCTTGCTCCTGAGAAATTAGTGGTACCCGATAGTTGCTGCCGCCGACGCGGTTATCGAGGCTCTCTTGGGGTTCCTGAAAGAGCTCAACTTCTGGCGCCTCCTCGCCCCAGCCTGGCCCGAGGAACGAGCCATGGTCTTCTTCCAGCGCGCACTCTTGATCCACCATGTGGGGCACATGAGCTTCTGGGGCCATCGCCCCGTGGGTCTCGCCGTAGTGCCCCATATGCCACGCAGTCCGGCCTGGAGTGTTGTCTTGGGGGTGGTGGCGTGGTGGTCCGCCGAGGCCGAAGGCCATGGCATGCACTCCTTCGCCGGTCGGAGATGGGGACGGCGTGACTTGTCGCCCGGTGCTGACGGACAGGTTGGCATTGAGTAGGCCCTGGAGTCCGCCCGGAGTTGCGTGGGCACGTATGGGGCCGCCGTACGGCCCGCCCTGGATCTGGGGTGGCAGCTGGACGCAGAAAGGAGGTGCCCCCGAGGCAACGGCATCCAGGCGCTCGGCCACTCGCTCCAACAACACGTCGCGGCCGCCCTCCAGCAGTCGGCACCTTAGCAGCTCTCGGGCCATCGTGAGCGCGGCCCTGGAGTTCGCCTGCTCCCATCGGGTGTGCGGCACTGTGGCCGCAGCATGGCTTGAGGCTCTTGCTGCTGACCGCACCTGCCGCGGTGTGAGGGCAGGCGGCGTTTGGCCGCGTCGCCCGCGCCCTGTAGTGCCCTGCGGAGCGCGAGCTGCCTAAGGCGCAAGGTTGAGGTCGCCCTGGGCCGGCAGCACGGCGTGGGCGGGCCACGCCGCCCAGCAGTCGGTGCTCGCAATCGGGTCGCTTGACATCAGGACGGCGAGGCGACCGAACGCGAGGCGGCGGAGGAAGGATATCGGCGCACCCATACCTGGCGCGCCAAATGTCGGATTTTGGGTTCCAGCAGACCCTTGAGGTTCGAGCTCTGGGGTGCGCACGAAGATCTTTCCCCTACCAACTCACGTCTCGAGGCCTCGTTAGGAATCTAGGCTAGAAAGAAGAACACACAAGGGACACGAGGTTTATACTGCTTCAGGCCACCATTGTGGTGTAATACCCTACTCCAGTGTGTGGTTTGGTGGATTGCCTCAGGGGCTGATGATGAACAATACAAAGGGAGAACAGCCTCGCGAGGGGTTGTTCTTGTGCTGGTGCGATGAACTGCTTGGGTGAGTTTAGTCACTTCTCTCTCTCTCTCTCTCTCTCTCTCTCTGATCGATCCGTCCTTCTGCCCTGTGGTGGCTAGCTCTATTTATAGAGGGAGGCCCTGGACCTCTTCCCAAATAATGAGCGGGAAAGGTGTCAACAATTGGCCATTTTGAAGGGGAACATCTAGTACACTTATCCTGACTAAAGTTAGTCTTCGTCTGCCAAAGACTCTGGTGGTGACGCCGTCCTGGGCTCCACGATGACCTCCATCCTGCCGTTCTGCTGGTCTTGGTCTTGTTGCACCAAAACGGTAACCTTTGCCTGATGCCTTGGCCTGTGCTTTCCCCCTTTGCACCGAAGGGGAAACGAGGACTCTGCGCAGGCCGATGCCCGCCTGGCGCTCGCCTGGTCTTGATCGTCATGGCTCGCGTCACGGGCTCCTCGCGAGCCGCCCTTGCCTTGATCTCTCCGCCTCCTCGCGAGCCTGCCTAATGAGGCTGCTCCTGAGGAAGCTTCCTGTCGTCCGCCCCGCAAGGCTTGGCCCCTCGCGAGGGTCTTGAGCTTGAGCTGATGAAGCTGGGCTGCACTGGTCCCCCACTTGAGCCACGCCGCAAGCCGCAGGCAGGCAAGTCTGGGGACCCCCGTTCCCAGAACGCCGACAGTTGGAAACCTTCTCGCCCTGTTGGAAACAGAGCTGTACGGCGTAATAAAGCTTGCCTTGAGTGGGGGATATAAGCACTGCGCCAGCCCCCGCGCCATGTCGGGAGAATGCTCCATCGAGGTGCATAACCCAGCCGTCCGGTGCCTCGCTTCTTGGGGAAAGCGACTGATCTTCGCCTGCCTCGAGCCCTGGCACCTCTGTCCATTTTTGCTACAAAATTTGCAAGTGCGGCTCATTTGACGACTCTGGTCATGCTGAATTCCAAGTGAAACACTTGCTGCTCGATGTTCCATTCAGCGACCCTTCCAGCGGAGTTGGGACTCCTGAGCACACTCTCCAATGGGTAGGCTGAGATGACCTTGATGGGCGACCTTGGAAGTAGTATTGCAGCTTACGCGAGGCCATCAACAACACGAGCAAGAGCTTTTGGGGCATGGTGTACCGTGCCCTTGTATCCCGCAGCACCGTGCTGACGAAATGCACAGGGTGCTCGACGAGGGTGGGCACGCCGGCGGAGCCCATACCCTCCGGAGAGTTGAGCCCCTCCTGGGACGTTGGAGCTCCTGGCTCCTAGCTGCTTGGTGAGGTCCCCTCAGCCCTGGGGGCGTCTTCCTGCTGAGGCTGGTCTCCACCTGCCGAGGTCGTGGCCTTCGCGAGGCCTTCCTGGTCTTGTGTTGCCGCGGTCAAGGCCGCGGCCGGTCGCAACGCAGCCTTGACCTGGCGCTCCTCCCGAACCGCCAGCAGAGCAGCGCTGGCGAAGTAAGGTGTGGCGGCGAGGTAGAGCACCAGGGGTTTCTGGGGGCGTGGCCACCATCACCGGAGGGCTGGTCAGGTACTTATTGAGATCTTGAAACACTTCATCGGCCTCTGGTGTCCACTCAAACGGGCCCTTCTTCTTCATCAGCTTGAAGAAGGGCAGGGCTCGCTCCCCCAGCTTGGAGATGAAGCGCCCTAATGCAGTTACGCGTCCGGTGAGCTTCTGCATTTCCCTGAGGGTTTGTGGTGGACTCATGTCTTCGATCGCCTTGACCTTCTCCGGGTTGGCCTCGATCCCCCTGTGTGATACGAGGAAGCCCAGAAGCTTGCCAGAGGGAACACCAAATACGCACTTCTCCGGGTTGAGCCACAAGTCCACTTCATGAAGACTCGCGAAGGTTTCTTCCAGGTCTTGTATCAGGGTCTTCGCCTCGCGAGACTTTACCACGATGTCGTCGACGTAGGCCTCAGTATTTCTCTCGAGCTGCCGGTCCAAGGCGATATGCATCAGTCGCTGAAAGGTTGCGCCCGCATTGCGCAACCCGAATGGCATGCGGGTGTAGCAGTATACTCTGCACGGGGTCAGGAAGGCCATCTTCTCCATGTCTTCTATCGCCATCTTGATTTGGTGATAGCCCGAGAAGGCATCCAGGAAACACAACAGATCACACTCAGCGGTGGAGTCGACGATTTGGTTGATGCGGGGGAGCGGGAACAGATCTTGAGGGCAGGCCTTGTTGAGGTTGGTGAAGTCGACGCACATGCGCTCCTTTCCTCCCTTCTTCGGCACAACAACAGGGTTTGCTAGCCATTCAGGGTAGCGAACCTCGCGAATGACACCTACAGCCTCTAGCTTGCGGGTTTCTTGGACGATGAAGGCCTGCTTCTTCTTGGTTGGCGCATCCCCCTTGGCCTTGGGGGTGTCGGTGCTGGTGGGCTGCGCCACTGCGGCTGCCTTGAAGGCGAGCTTGAGCGCCTGCAGAGCATCTTTCATATCTCCAGCTATGGTGAGGATGCCGCTGCTCCCGGGCATGTTGATGATGTTGTAGGCCGGGTGAGTCACCGCCATGAACTGGGCAAAGGCAGGGTAGCCGAGGAAGGTGTTGTACGGGAGGCCAATGTGGGCGATGTCCAAGTCGACCAGCTTCGTGCGGAAGTTGTCATGGGTGCCAAAGGTCACCGGAAGGCGGATCTTCCCTAGGGAGCCGGTGGGACTGCCTCCGATGCCCGAGAAGGGCTTGCTGGGTCAGAGTCATTCCAGCAGCACATGGAGGAGGCTGAAGGCCTCCACGAAGAGCACGTTGAGGCCGGCACCACCGTCGATGAGGGTCCTGGTGATGGCCACCTGGCAGATGGTGGGTGTGCACAACATCGGGAGCGCACCCGAGCAGGCGGTGTTGACGGGGTGGTCATCGGAGCTGAGGGTCAGGTCGGCCTTGGGTGCCGTCTAGCCCGGAGGAGGCCCGTGCCGTGTGAGGGCGGCGCCGATCTGGCGGGCGAATGGCTTGGCGTGGCGGCTAGAGGGTGGCGCCTGCGAGCTACCCAGGAGGGTTGCGATGACCGGGGGGCCCGACGCAGCGTAATGGGCGAGGAAGAGGTCACGCAGCTCTTCCCAGGAGGCCAGAGAGGCCATTGGCAGGTGGAGCAGCCACATGCGCGGAACACCGGCAAGGGCCATGGGAAACCAGTTAGCCATGACCCTGTCGTCGCCCCCGGCCTTGAGGACGGCCTCCTCATATGCCAGCAGGAAAGCTAGCGGATCCGCCGCGCCGTCGTAGCGCGGCGGCATCTCCGGATTGAACTTGTTCGGCCACTACACCTGTCGCAAGGCGGGGGCCAAGGCCCAGAGCCTCCTGGCCCCAGTGCCGGCATCGTTAGCCTGAGCGGGCGGCGCGTCGTCGGCCATGAGAGCGAAGCGCAGCATTGATGCAGAGCGGGTCGACGGAAGGGAGAGCTCCGGTGCACCCCTACCTCGCGCACCAAATGTCGGATATCGGGTTCCGGCAAAACCCTTAAGGTTCGAACTCTGGGGTGCGCGCGAAGATCTTTCCCCTATCGGTCCATGTCCCAACGCCTCGTTGTGAATCTAAGCTACACGATGAACACAAGGGACAGAAGGTTTATATTGGTTCGGACCACTGTTGTGGTGTAATACCCTAATCCAGTGTGTGGTATGGTGGATTGCCTTAGGGGCTGATGATGAACAATACAGAGGAAGAACAGCCTCGCGAGAGGTTTTCTTGGGCTGGTGCGGTGTTCTGTTCTACTTAGGTGGGTTCGATCGCCTCTGGATCAGATGAGAACTCGATTCCCCCTCTGCTATGGTGGTAGCTATCTCCATTTATAGAGGCCCTGGCCTTGATCATCATGGCTTGCATCACGAGCACCTCACGAGGCACCCCTGCCTTGATCTCTCCGCCTCCTCGCGAGCCTGCCTAGTGAGGCCACCCTTGAGGAAGCCTTGCGTCGTCCGCCCTGCGAGGCTTGGATCCTTGCGAGGGTCTTGAGCTTGGGTTGATGTAGACGGGCCATACTAGGCCTCTGCTTGAGCCACACCGCAGGCTGCAAGCAGGTAAGTCTGGGGACCCCCGTTCCTAGAAGGCCGGCAGCAACAACTCCCGGCAGGCCGAAATCCTTGCCATGATGCCCGTCTTCAAGGCACACGGTCTCGACCCGGCCTGGGTCGAGCCCCCGGCACACGAGGTGGAGGAGTTCTTCGCCAGTTTGGTCGAAGAACTCGATCATGACGAACCGCGGCTCATCAAGGACACCACCCAGGAGGAGTTGAACTACATCGCCGCCAGGGCGATGGAGGCCGAGCTCGCTAGGCTGGCCGGTGACGCTGGTGGCATGGAGAATGAGGCCGCCGTGGCCGCAGAAGAGGAGAAGCTCACCGAGTGGGTGACGTCCGCAAGGAGGCGGGCGGCGCCAGCACCGAGGACCCCGCTGCCGGGGGCATGGGCAAAGAATCGCCTGAGGAGGAGGCCGAGGCCTGCAACCCCCCGGCTACACAGAAGAGACGCGTCCTGCATCGGGCCAGCTCTGGCGAGCCGGTCCAGCCCGACAGGGCCGAGGTGCGGCAAGGGGTTCTGGGGGAAACCGCGTGTGACGAGGGCCGCGGTAGCTAAGAAAGAGGTCGCGGTGGCGAAGAAGAAGACCACGGTGGCGAAGAAGAATACGACCGCCTCTTCTTCATCCAAACGCTATCGGACTCCATCGCCTTCCTCCTCCCCCTGCAGGTGCTGGCACGGATATCGGCTTTGACTTTTTGTCCCTCAGCCCGAGGGGGAAGAGGAAGGCAGCGGAGGAGGAGGAGGACGACGAGTAAGCCCTCTACCCCTCGCCATTTCCATCCTTACGAATCGTGTCGTCCTCCTTGATTTGACTTGTTCTTGCAGGGAGACGGAGACGCTGGCCTAGTGGGCGGCAAAGAGGGCCAAGGCCTCGACGGGCAACCAGCCCCCGACGGGCACCTCAAAGGAGCCGCTGGTGGTGGAGAGCAGCCCGGACAGCAGCACACGATGCAGCCCCCGGCTCAGCCTCCAGCGTGCGTTCTCTGCTTACCTCCTGTCAACGTGCGCCAGGGCGTGATTTCTTGGTACTAATCTTGCCGTGGCTACAGGAGGAGGGCAACAGCAGGAGGAGCCACCAAGGGCCACCCCCACCATGCCAGCCCCGTCGACCACACCGCCCCGAGGGGCATCCCCGGCAAGGACGCCAGACATCGAGCCAACGTGCATGGAGGAGGAAGAGGTAAACATGGGCACCGGTGGCTCCGTCCCAGCAATAGACATTGGTACGGAGGCGACCGTTTTTTCTCAGCCCAGCATGGGTGAGTCATCTGATTTCTCTTATTCTTCTTTATTTTCTTCTGAATTTTGGTTTTGGCCCTGCCTCATTTCCTCCCTCGGCATCCAAGTCCCTTACCCCCCCGGCATACCAGGAGGACACCGAAACCATCATCAAGGAGGTCGCCGCGGACGCCGTGGCTGAGGCTGACAAGGTCGCCGCCAAGGGGCTTGCCGGAGAGACCGGTGAGGGTGCCGTCGAGGGGGCCGACAAGGGCGCTGCCGAGGAGGAGGCCGGCAAGGCCGCTGCCGGGGAGGAGGCCGGCAAAAGCGCTGCCGAGGAGGAGGCCAGCAAGGCCTCTGCCGAGGATGAGGTGGTTGGCAACCAACCCTCCTTGCCTGCTGCCTCCGGCTCAGGTAAGTACCTGAAGGTGAGCGACGACATGTTCCTCCACCTCCCAGGGATGACAGGCACCAGGGCGCCGGCTGAGGGTGAGGTGTTCGATGACGATGTGCTTTCCATCTCCGGGCTCGAGGTCGTCGAGGAGACGAGCGCCGGTGGCGGTGGCACCCAGGAGGAGCAGCTTCTTTGGGCCATGGGTGCCAGCTTCTGGAAGCTGCACACGCTCCACCGCACTCGCCTGGACAAGGCGAAGTCCAGGGAGGCGGTGGCGGGCCAGGCGGAGGCGGACGTCGAGAAGCGCGTCACCGAGGCGCAGGCCTGGTTCCACCAGGCCCACGAGAAGCTGAAGGCCGCCCAAGGCCAGCTGGCGCAGCGCGAGCTGGAGCTCCTCCTGAAGCAGGCCTACATCGAGAAGGCCCGGGAAGAGGCGAGGGAGGAGGCCTCCAAGGCCGAGGCCTTCTGGTCCCAGCGCGAGGCCGAGCTGAACTCTCAGGAGGGGGACCTTGCCGCCCGCGAGACGACACTTGCCGCCACACTCCGTGACAAGGACGAGGAGGTCGAGAATCTTGCCACAGCGCGGACCCGTGAGCTGGAGCATAAGCACAAGGAAGCGCTTGATGCCCAAGCCCTGGCCCACGGCAATAAGGTGAAGGAGTTGGACATGGAGCGGGATGGCCTGAAGGCCAGGGCCGATCAGCTGGTAACGGAGAGAGACTCGGCCCGCTGCGCCTTGATGACAGCGCGGGATGAAAACCTTGCCAAGGCCGAGCAGCTCTCCCGCGCCAACGACTCCATCAAGGACCTGAAGCTGAAGCTAGAGGGTCTTGAGAAGACGCTCACGGAGGCCAAGGCCTGGGAGGGAGCCCTGACCAAGCGCCTGGCGGAGGAGAAACAGCTGCGGAGGAACGATGTCGCCAACCACGCAGATTTCGTGAAGGGCGAGAACCTCTGGATCAGCCGCCTTGCCGACGTTGCCAACAGGATCACCAAGCAGTTGGCCGACATGAAGATGCCGGAAGTGAGGTAAACCCTGGAACTAGACATGAGCCCCAACGCCAAGCTGACCTTGTTCTTCGAGGGCGTTCTCGGAGCCCTGGAGCGATTCGCCTCCAACCGGGCGAGCTCCTTGGCCAACAAGGCCCGGATACTTTGCCAGGGTGCTATGACCAAGGTTCTCACCAAGCTGGCATACTGGAACCCCAAACTTGACTTCGACGCCGCACTGGATAGCTTGTCGGGCGGTGCAGACCTCTCGGTGCTCAAGGAGTGCATCGAGCCCATCAGCAGCCGCATCGGCGGAATTCAGAGGATAGAGGGCCAGCGCCGGGATTAGGCACCCCGTTTCTTGTTGCTGCTGCGGGTTCACTTCCAAGACAATTCATATCTTTAGTTAGAACCGCATCAACAATTGATGTAATATAACTGTGCGGTGTTTTAAATTTGATGCATGTTATTCCCCTGCTCAACCCTTCCTTGTATGTCCACCCTACGCCAATTGGGAAGGCTTGCCGGCGCGTGAACCCAGACCGCAACGCTTTGAAGGACGGATCCTTTAGCGGCCAGCAGGGTGTGCTTGCTGCCGTGCGAACCACATTGCCATTCTCAGTGCGACCGCTCGAACTGTCGAGCGAACTCGAGACAGAGCGAGAGCGTTGCAAATAGCAGAAGGCCACCCTGCCGTTCTCTACGCAGCTGCTCGATCTATTGAGCGGACTCGAAACAGACCAAGGGTGTTGCCAATAACGGACGGGCCCCACTACGTGCAGGTTTCTCATACAAAGGAAAGATCTCCGAGGAGGATAACCTTATATAAAAGGAATTACTCAAAGTTTTGCATGACTTAGCTTTTTTTGTCGTCGTGCGATTGCTTGCTGCACCTACTGACGGAGCTGCTCGCTTGGTCGCCTTCTTCTTGGGAAGTCATGGCGATGAGGAGCTGCTCAACCAGCTGTTGAACCAGATTCTCACTACTGCGCCCCCTACTTGGCGCGCCAAAGATGTCGGTGGAGAACGACACATATGGGATCACAAGAATCCCTACTACGGTTGTGGGGCGCGGGGTGGTGAGAAGAGCGGGATCAGCAGTCAGCACAAAGATACGGGTCGTTTCCCAGGTTCGGGCGTGAGGATGCGTAATACCCTAGTCTTGCTTTGGTGTGTATATTTGTATTCTTGAAGTTCTCGAGCTAGCTACCCTGAGTGTAACTTGTCCAAGAGTCCGAATCGTTCTCCTGGATGCCTTGGGCCTCCTTTTATAGGCAAGGGGATCGCCACAGTGGCACACAGGAGGTGGCATCGGGGTACTGTGTTTAAGCCTATTGCTTGTCATTATGGGACAAGACACATTTAATGCGCCCCTGACGTGTTCCCTCCACTTTATCGCCACCTCGCCCTGCCTTGACACACGCCTGGGCCAGCGAGGCGGTCAGCGCCATGTAGGTTGGCAGGCTGCTGAGGTGGTAGGGCCTTCACGAAGATTTGCATGCCACCACGTAGGCATGCGCTGAGTTGGCCGAGAAGCCTCATGTCGACACGCAGGCGCCTGCCTAGCTGGTGGGCTGGCAGCTGCATGGGAGCGGTGGTAGAAACTTGGCGGGTGTGGGCCTGGCTGTGGCCTCGCGGATGTCCTCGGCAAGGGCCTTGCCGGGGCCCCGGCAAGGGTCTTGCCAGGGTGTTGCGGTCGTCCCCGGTAAGGATCTTGCCGGGGGTCTTGTGGGTTTCCTCGGCGAGGATCTCGCCGAGGTTCGTCGTCTTCTAATCCTCTTTTGATTTGAAGTGCTTCTTGTCTTCACAAAGATCTGCATGCCATCATGGAGGCGCCTCCCGAGCCCAGGTCCCAACGTGGTTGGCGGTGTTGGAGAAACAGGGGCTCAAGGGTGGCACGCTCCGCTGGCGTCGGGTAAGCTGCCCCAGCAAGGTCCTTGCCGGGGCCGTGGGGGTCGCCCCGGCAAGGGTCTTTCCGGGGGTTATCACCTCGCCGTCTTTGCTCTTTACGCCTCTGCCTTGGCGTTGCTTTGGCTATCTTGCGGGTGTGATTCCCTTTCTCTGCCCTGCTTAAGTGTGGTCACGGGCACGGCTCTGACTGCCCGTGCACAAATAAGGGGTACAAAGGAGCGCCCCTACTTTGGTACACCGACACCGAACATTTTATAATACATGTTAAACAGTTTTTAAATGCATACGAACATATCTCTGAATGGTATGAAATATGTGTTTAATTATACAGACATATTTTTACATGGTATGTGATTTTAAAAATTCACAAAAAATACAAAATACATGATTTTTTTTTTAAAAATGCCGAACATTTTTTAATAGTACGAAACATTTTAGTCAAATTATGTATTTTATGTCATGAGTATTTTTACAATTTTTTTATATAAGTTACTTCAACATTTGTTTCATTGAAATAACATTTTATGAAAATGTCACAAATATATTTATGAAACAATTTGTAAATATGACAAACATTGTGTTTTTGAGTGCTATCAATACTTTTGAAATTTGTAAATATGACAAACATTTGTGCACATTTGTTTCACTGCACGAACATTTTTTAAACATGCAATAAAAGTCTTTTGAAATTTAATATACTTCCTCTGTTTGAGAAATATGAATAAATGTAATATCTACATTACTTAAAAAATAATATCGTTCATTTAACCGTAAGGCAGACTGCTTTGCCCAACCTTACGTATGTTTCATCATCCCTCTTTCTATTTTGATTTTTTCATTCTCCCTTTTGCTTTTTCGTCGATTCTTCTTGTAGAACATACCCCATCTTTTATGAACTTACCTATTAAAATTATTTTTTGGTAAGGGAATAAGTTATTACCAAAATGTTTTTGATAATGGGAGTGTTGGGGAACGCAGTAATTTCAAAAAAAATCCTACGATCATGCAAGATCTATCTAGGTGATGCATAGCAACAAGAGAGGAGAGTGTGTCCACGTACCCTCGTAGACCGAAAGCGTTAGTGTTAAGTAACGCAGTTGATGTAGTCGAACGTCTCCGCGATTCAACCGATCAAGTACCGAACGCACGACACCTCCGCGGTCTGCACACGTTCAGGTCGGTGACGTCCCTCAAACTCTAGATCCAGCTGAGGCCGAGGGAGAGTCCCTCAGCACGACAGCGTGGTGACGGTGATGATGAAGTTACCGGCGCAGGGCTTCGCCTAAGCACTACTATGATATGACCAAGGTGGAAAACTATGGAGGGGGCACCACGCACGGCTAAAGATCAACTTGTGTCTATGGGGTGCCCCCTCCCCTGTATATAAAGGAGGAGAGGAGGGGGCCGGCCGGCCACAAGGGGCGCGCCCAAGGGGGGGGGGACTCCTACTCAAAGTAGGAGTAGGTTCCCCCCTTTCCTAGTCCAATTAGGAGGAGAAGGAAGGAGAGGGAGAGGGAGAGAGAAAGAGGGGCCATGCCCCCCTCCCCTTGTCCTATTCGGGCTCCCCTTGGGGGGTGGGCCACCTCCTAGTGCGGCCCTCTCTCTCCCCTATAGGCCCACTAAGGCCCATTACTTCCCGGGGGGGGTCCGGTAACCCTCCGGCACTCCGGTTTTATCCGGAACACTTTCGGTGTCAACATGGTCCAATATATCAATCTTCATGTCTCGACCATTTCGAGACTCCTCGTCATGTCCGTGATCACATCCGGGACTCAGAACAACCTTCGGTACATCAAATCACATAAACTCATAATACCAACCGTCATCGAACGTTAAGCGTGCGGACCCTACGGGTTCGAGAACTATGTAGACATTCCGAGACACATCTCCGGTCAATAACCAATAGCGGAACCTGGATGCTCATATTGCTTCCTACATATTCTATGAATGTCTTTATCGGTCAAACCGCATAGCAACATACATTGTTCCCTTTGTCACCGGTATGTTACTTGCCCGAGATTCGATCGTCGGTATCATCATACCTAGTTCCATCTTCTTACCGGCAAGTCTCTTTACTCGTTCCGTAATACTTTGTCCCGCAGCTAACTATTAGTCACAATGCTTGCAAGGCTTATTGTGATGAGTACTACCGAGAGGTCCCAGAGATACCTCTCTGAAACACGAAGTGACAAATCCTAATCTCGATCTATGCCAACCCAACAAACACCTTCAGAGACACCTTCAGAGACACCTGTAGAGACACCTATAGAGCACCTTTATAATCACCCAATTACGTTGTGACGTTTGGTAGCACACAAAGTGTTCCTCCAGTATTCAGGAGTAGCTTAATCTCATAGTCTGAGGAACTTGTATAAGTCATGAAGAAAGCAGTAGCAATGAAACTGTAACGATCACGATGCTAAGCTAACGGATGGGTCATGTCCATCACATCATTCTCCTAATGATGTGATCCCGTTCATCAAATGACAACACATGTCTATGGTTAGGAAACATAACCATCTTTGATAAACGAGCTGGTCAAGTAGAGGCATACTAGGGACAATATGTTTTGTCTATGTATTCACACATGTACTAAGTTTCCGATTAATACAATTCTAGCATGAATAATAAACATTTATCATGAAATAAGGAAATAAATAATAACTTTATTATTGCCTCTAGGGCATATTTCCTTCAGTCTCCCACTTGCACTAGAGTCAATAATCTAGATTACATAGTAATGATTCTAACACCCATGGAGCTTTGGTGTTGATCATGATTTGCTCGTGGAAGAGGCTTAGTCAAGGGTCTGCAACATTACATCCAGATCCATATGTATCTTGCAAATCTCTATGTCCCCTTTCGACACTTGATGACGGATGGAATTGAAGCATCTCTTGATGTGTTTGGTTGTTTTGTGAAATCTGGATTCGTTTGCCAAGGCAATTGCACCAGTATTGTCACAAAAGATTTTCATTGGACTCGATGCACTAGGTATGACACCTAGATCGGATATGAACTCCTTCATCCAAACTCCTTCATTTGCTGCTTCTGAAGCAGCAATGTACTCCGCTTCACACGTAGATCCCTCCACGACGCTCTTCTTGGAACTGCACCAAGTGACAGCTCCTCCATTCAATAAAAATACGTATCCGGTGTGCGACTTAGAGTCATCCGGATCAGTGTCAAAGCTTGCATCGACGTAACCATTTATGACGAGCTCTTTTTCACCTCCATAAACGAGAAACATATCCTTAGTCCTTTTCAGGTATTTCAGGATGCTCTTGACCGATGTCCAGTGCTCCACTCCGGGATTACTTTGGTACCCCCCTGCTATGCTTATAGCAAGGCACACATTAGGTCTGGTACATAGCATTGCATACATGATAGAACCTATGGCTGAAGCATAGGGAATGACTTTCATTTTCTCTCTATCTTCTGCACTGGTCGGGCATTGAGTCTGACTCAACTTCATACCTTGTAACACTGGCAAGAACCCTTTCTTTGACTGATCCATTTTGAACTTCTTCAGAACTTTATCAAGGTATGTGCTTTGTGAAAGTCCAATTAAGCGTCTTGATCTATCTCTATAGATCTTGATGCCCAATATGTAAGCAGCTTCACCGAGGTCTTTCATGGAAAAACTCTTATTAAGGTATCCCTTTATGCTATCGAGAAAGTCTATATCATTTCCAATCAACAATATGTCATCCACATATAATATTAGAAATGCTACAGAGCTCCCACTCACTTTCTTGTATATACAGGCTTCTCCAAAGGTCTGTATAAAACCATATGCTTTCATCACACTATCAAAGCATTTATTCCAACTCCGAGAGGCTTGCACCAGTCCATAAATGGATCGTTGGAGCTTGCACACTTTGTTAGCACCCTTTGGATCGACAAAACCTTCTGGTTGCATCATATACAACTCTTCTTCCAGAAATCCATTCAGGAATGCAGTTTTGACATCCATCTGCCAAATTTCATAATCATAAAATGCGGCAATTGCTAACATGATTCAGACAGATTTAAGCATCTCTACGGGTGAGAAAGTCTCATTGTAGTCAACTCCTTGAACTTGTCTAAAACCTTTTGCAAGAAGTCGAGCTTTGTAAATAGTAACATTACCGTCTGCGTCGGTCTTCTTCTTAAAGATCAATTTATTTTCTATGGCTTGCTGATCATCAGGCAAGTCCACCAAAGTCCACACTTTGTTCTCATACATGGATCCCATCTCAGATTTCATGGCCTCAAGCCATTTCACGGAATCTGGGCTCATCATCGCTTCCTCATAGTTCGTAGGTTCACTGGTCTAGTAACATGACTTCCAGAATAGGATTACCGTACCACTCTAGTGCGAATCTTACTCTGGAAGACCTACGAGGTTCGGTAGTGACTTGATCTGAAGTTTCATGATCATCATCATTAACTTCCTCACTAATTGGTCTAGGAATCACTGGAACTGATTTCTGTGATGAACTACTTTCCAATAAGGGAGAAGGTACAATTACCTCATCAAGTTCTACTTTCCTCCCACTCACTTCTTTCGAGAGAAACTCCTTCTCTAGAAAGGATCCATTCTTAGCAACAAAATTTTTTCCTTCGGATCTGTGATAGAAGGTGTACCCAACAGTTTCCTTTGGGTATCCTATGAAGACGCACTTCTCCGATTTGGGTTCGAGCTTATCAGGTTGAAGCTTTTTCACATAAGCATCGCAGCCCAAACTTTACGAAACGACAACTTTGGTTTCTTGCCAAACCACAGTTCATAAAGCGTTGTCTCAACGGATTTTGATGGTGCCCTATTTAAAGTGAATGCAGCCGTCTCTAAAGCATAACCCTAAAACAATAGCGGTAAATCAGTAAGAGACATCATAGATCACACCATATCCAATAAAGTACGATTACGACATCCGGACACACCATTTCGTTGTGGTGTTCCAGGTAGCCCACAAGTGGGGGGCCTCGGATCTTGGCGGAGGCGGCATATGGCAGCGGAGGAGTGGGATGCCCAAAAACCAAGGCAGGCAGGCAGGGCGAGGGGCGGCGGCGGCGGAGGAAGGCGGGAGGCCGCGGAGGAAGGCGGCGGCGGAGGAAGGCGGGAGGCGGCGGAGCGGGATACGAGGGAAAGAGAAAACACAGTGAAAGGAGTGGATCGAGAGGAGGGGCGACAGGAGCGTGCGTCGAGGGGGTCGAGAGGAGCGTAGGTATTTTTAGTGCGTGGGGGAGGACGAAAAAAAACCAGCAATTAAAACCGGACGAAAATGGTGGGACGAAAATAAAACCCGGAACGCGACCTACCAACTAAGACATTAGGAGTAGAGATTGTCGCTCGAGCCCCAAAAAAACAAAGCTACTATCGCTCGTTGCACGCTCGTCCTAGGTCGCTCGATGGGCTCGGTAGTGGTTTCTTTATT
>NC_041393.1:437723380-437751211 GCF_002162155.2 Triticum dicoccoides | reverse complement strand
TTAGTTTTTTATTTTTCCTTTTTTATACTTTGGTTTTCTAGGTTTTTTTGTTTCTTAGCTTTTGTTTTTGTTCCTTTTGTCGCTTTCCATCGTTTTTTTAATACATGTCTAATTTTTTATACATGTTTTACATTTTTCATATATATTGAAAACATATGTTTTATACCCATTTAACATTTTTTCCAAACATGTTTTGAATATATTTTTTCAAATATGTGTATTTTTTTCAAATGCATGTCTAAACATTTTTGAATGATAAAATCATTTTTTTGAACTATGCATCATTTTGTGCATTATAGAAATATTTTTTTTTGAAAATATCACGAACACATTTTTGAAACTTGTGAAGATTTTCTTAAATGTAATGACATTTTAAGAATTACAAGAACATTTTTACATTTTTATAAAAAAATCTGAAGTGTCACATACATTTCTTTTGAAATGTGCGAAATTTTGTAACTGCCATAAACATTTATATAATTGTCATATACTCTCTTCGTCTTACCGGAGAAATAGATGTATCTAAAGGTATTTTAATTCTAGATATATCAATTTTCATCCATTTATGCGTCAAGTAATTCTGGATAGAGGGAGTATAATTTCATAATTGTATAGCCACACCGAGGCTATTGACCTCATCCGCGCCTCCATGGACCGGTTCTCCATCCGCCGCCTTGTCACGAATCACCGCTTGCGCCACCATTTCCGCACTTGCCACCCGCCGCCTCTACTAGGCATCGTTTCTCCCTGTCCCCGGTTAAGGTGGGACTGACCGCTGCTGCGTCTGGCCCAACCGCCGCACCCCTCCGCCACCGCCGCGAGCGCTTTCTTCAGGGTTGACTTTGCCTTATTGTTGTGCACCCTCCTCCCCAACGCTACGCGTTGGCGTTGGTGTGACTTGCGAAACGTCCATGTCCTCCTTGTCGGTGTCCCAGAGGGATCTAATTCAACTGAGCATCTTTGTCATGGACCTAGCTGTCTATGACCCCCTGTCCCGACGATTCATCTTGGTACCTCCTGTCCCCGATGACCTAGCTGCCTTAGTACAACACCGGACATGTCGCGTTTCAAGCCCTTCCTTAATCCTCCTGCCGCCGACGAGGACGACATGTCTTTCAGAGTTATTTGCTTGGCGTAGTGCACACCAGGCTTGTACTCCTCATCTTCTGTTCAGGTGATGGACAATGGAATGCTGTTACACATGACAATTGGATCTGTTTGCTTACAGGATCCGAAAACCTAGCTCCAAGCAACCTGCCAGTCTTGTACTGGTGGTCGCGAAAGTGCCACTATGCACACATATATTTTTGTTGGGCCTTTTATGCAAAGGAATCCACGTATCCGATTAGCAAGTTGCTCATGCTTGAAACACGGAGCATGAGTTTCTCTGTTGTCGACTTCTTGCCTGGGACCAATGGAAATGGAAGGATTGGCATGTTTGTTAATGTTGAACTCAGGTATTATGTGTTGCAAAGTGATGGAGTTGGTGCAGACCAGTGGCTGCCGGAGGCAACGTTCAATTTACTCGTAAATGATCGCTATATGCTCTTTGGCATAGAAACATTTCTTTTGAACTATGTAACATTTTTGTACATTATAGAGACATTTTTTGAAAATGTCACGAACAAATTTTAGAAACTTGTGAAGATTTTCAAAAATGTAAGGTACATTTTTTATGAATTACACGGACATTTTTATTTATATTTGTATACACCTTTTCTTAAATGTCACATACATTTCTCTTGAAATGTGCGAAATTCTGTAACTGTCATAAACATTTTTGGTATTTATGATTTACATAATTTTAATAAATGTTAATCTTGAATTTGCAAAAACATGTATAAAAAAATGTTTTTGTTGTTCATATTTTTTTATAAATGTGAATGTAAAAAATAGAAAATGGTATATATACCGGGTTACTGTGCCAGCCAAGTTTCGGCTCCTGATGGTGAGCCATTCCTTAACGTCGCATCTGGCGGCAAATAGCTGCTCCCAGTTAACACAGGCAAAAGTCCATCACGTACGGAACTAGCTATGCTGGGCTCCCAAACAGTACAAATCCAGAAACGTGTCAGCAAATCCTTATCTCTTGTTTACGCGAATGATTATTTCGAGAGCGAAAATGGGCGGGGTGAGGTGGAGATCTACTTCCTCCGCAGATCACTACTTTAGTGATTTAAACCGTCTTATATTTCTTTAGAGATGGAGTAAGAGGTATTCTGTTTGTTCCTTTTGTCAATGGGTTTCTGTTGTCTTTTTATTTTCTGTTTTATTATTTTATTCTTTTCTCAACATGTGTTTTTTTAAATAGTATCAACATTCTCTAAAATGCGTGATCTTTTTAGAAAATTTCTTGAACACTTGTAAAGAATTGTGAGTGTTACCAAATCCATGAACATTTTTAATAATATTGAAATTTGTAACGATTCATGAATTTTTTTTTTCAATTTTTTAATATTAAAAAACAGAGAACATATTTTAAAAAAAATTATTTTCTTTAAAGTCCTTGCACATTTTTAAAGCATTTGAGCATTTTTAAAAACAAAGGGTGGACCTTTTTTGTTGTAAAATATAAACAACTTGAATAATGTTTTAATATATTGAAAGAATGGTTTTTATTATTTATGCTTCTAGTTATGTCTCATTACTCAGTTTTACCACTAGAAATTTCAACTGATCAAAAATGTTATCGGTCCGTTAGGCGCTTGCTCAATGCCACTAGATACCATTAATGTCAGCTAAAGGCCCATCTATAATGTTATAATGACCAACAGACCAATGGACCAACCTGTCAGCTCTCCCTCTATCTCATTGAGATAAAGTGTGGGTCCCACTTGATCCCAACAACATTCTTATTTTTCTCTAGAATTATTCAATTGCGTACTCCTGATAAGTGGGGCTCACACTTATCACTATGAGAAAAGCTGACATGTGGGTCTAGGGATATTTTGGTCATATAACATGGTCAGGAGGGTTGACCTGACACACTAACGATGTCTAATGGCATTTTTTAGGGAACATCTAATAGAACGATGACATTTGAAGGTATCTGATGTCATTTTTGAGCAAGTATTTCGGAGAATGATAGTACTTTTGAGCAATTGTAACTTCTGATGATAAACTGAATAATGAGACATAACTAGTGACATAAATGATTAAAACCCAAGAAATCCCTTTTAATAGAAACAGTAGAAAAATCTGTGTCGAAAATATGAATCGTGATAGACCCCCCAACCCCGCTAGCATGCATTAATTGGGTACATCATATTTAGCACGTAGGTGTGCGTTTTCCTTCCTGTTAAAGTATATAGCCATGTGCCTCTATATGGTAGACTATAATTTGAATCATCTCTTGCCTTATCTCTAGCAAAGGCTTTTTGCCTTAAGTCTTGAACTGATGCGCTCGGTATAAACCGCCCGAGAGGTTCGATACACACATCCAACGATTCCACCAACCTTCTCTTTATCTCCATATAACATGGTAACAGCCTAACCTTGATACACAACCTTAGTAGTCACCGCCGCTTTCGCACCACGCCGTCCCCGGGATGGTCGATCTCCATGATCGCCACCGAGGGCTTGTCGCCCGTAACTAGGGTTCGTCCGCTGGTCATGTTGATTGGCTGCAGCAACGAGTCTTTTTCCCGATCTATCGATCTGGATTTTCTCTCCCTACGGTCTCTTGATCGGCGTTTTTTCGGTTTTCCGATCTCAAACCGTTTGTGTCGCTTCGTCAGCATCTTCATCGTCTCTCCCACGGAATCGGTTGCCACACGGCACCTCAGATCATACTCACGCCGTCACGCGCGTCGTGTACGCTGGTACGGCGGGGCAAAAATGACAAATTGAACATGTGGACGAAACAATATCACAAAATGAACCGTCGGCGAAAGAAATCACCTTGCTGGCCCTTTTGTGTAGCGTCCGACAATTAGGTGCCACACTACACTGTGCAACACCGGGCTCTCGGACGCTACATGTCTAGCCAGTGTCGCATCCCTAGGCTACTTGAAAAATGCTAAGTAAGTGTGTAACGCGTGAGAGTTAGGCGCTACACTTTAGCGCCTAACTTCTAGACGTTGCACTAGTGGCCGCTTCAAGATGTAGTGACAAATAGTGCAACCACTAGTGCAAGGCCTAGACACTAGACGCTACACAGTATAGCGCCTAGCTCTCAGGCGTTACACACCGACTTATCATTTTTCATGCAGCCCGGGGTGCGACGGCATGTAGTGTCGGTTAGTCAGATGCTGCACATTGTAGTGTGACGCCTATCTGCCAGACGCTACATAAAAGGACCAGCCAGGTGAAATAATTTTGCCAACGATTTATTTTTGTAGTATTGTGTTGTCCACATGTCTGAACAGTGATTTTTGCCGTACGACAGTCGCTCGCGCTGGGTTGTGCTGTCTGCCGGGCTGGCTGATACGTCTCCAATGTATCTATAATTTTTTATTATTTCATACTATTATATTATCTATTTTGGATGTTTTATATGCATTTATATGCTATTTTATATTATTTTTGGGACTAACCTATTAACCTAGAGCCCAGTGCCAGTTTCTATTTTTTGCCTATTTTGAGTTTCAAAGAAAAGGAATACCAAACGGAGTCCAGACGGAATAAAACTTTCGTGATGATCTCTTTCTTGGACCAAAAACAAACCAGGAGACTTGAAGATGAAGTTGGAGGAGCCACGAGGCGTCCACAAGGGTGGAGGGCGCGCCCCCTGTCTTGTGGCCCCCTCGTGGGTCTCCTGACCTAATTCTTTCATCCATAAATACTCTTATACCCCAAAACCATCAGGGGGAGCCACGAAAACACTTTTCCACCGCCGCAACCTTCTATACCCGTGAGATCCCATCTAGGGACCTTTTTCGGCGTCCTCCCGGAGGGGAATTCGATCATGAAGGGCTACATCAACACCGTTGCCCTTCTGATGAAGCGTGAGTAGTTTATCACAGACCTACGGGTCCATAGCTAGTAGCTAGATGGCTTCTTCTCTCTCTTTCATTCTCAATACCATGTTCTCCTCGACGTTCTTGGAGATCTATTCGATGTAATACTCTTTTGCGGTGTGTTTGCCAAGATCCGATGAATTATGGATTTATGATCAGATTATCTATGGATATTATTTGAATCTTCTCTGAATTCTTATATGCATGATTTGATATCTTTGCAAGTCTCTTTGAATTATCGATTTTGTTTGGCCTACTAGATTGGTTTTTCTTGCAATGGGAGAAGTGCTTAGCTTTGGGTTCAATCCTGCGGTGTCCTTTCCCAGTGACAGTAGGGGCAGCAAGGCACGTATTGTATTGTTGCCATCGAGGATTAAAAGATGGGGTTTTCATCATATTACTTGAGTTAATTCCTCTATATCATGTCATCTTACTTAATGTGGTACTCCGTTCTTTATGAACTTAATATTCTAGATGCATGCTGGATAGCGGTCGATGTGTGGAGTAATAGTAGTAGATGCAGGTAGGAGTCGGTCTACTTGACACGGACATGATGCCTATGTTCATGATCATTGCCTTAGATATCTTCATAATTATGTGCTCTTCTATCAATTGCTCGGCAGTAATTTGTTCACCCACCGTATTATTTGCTATCTTGAGAGAAGCCACTAGTGAAACCTATGGCCCCCGGGTCTATTTTTCATCATATAAGGTTCCGATCTACTATTTTGCAATCCTTTACTTTCTGATCTATAAACCAAAAATACCAAAAATATTTACTTTACTGTTTATCTATCTCTATCAGATCTCACTTTTGCAAGTAACCGTGAAAGGATTGACAACCCCTTTATCGCGTTGGGTGCGAGTTTGTTTGATTTTTTGTGCAAGTATTCGGTGACTTGTGTGTTGACTCATACTGGATTGATACCTTAGTTCTCAAACTGAGGGAAATACTTACTCTACTTTGCTGCATCACCCTTTCCTCTTCAAGGGAAAAACCAATGCAAGCTCAAGAGGTAGCAGGAAGAATTTCTGGCACCGTTGTCGGGGAGATGTACGCCAAGTCAAGCCATACCAAGTACCCATCAGAAACTCTCATCTCTTGCATTACATTATTTGCCATACGCCTCTTGTTTTCCTCTCCCCCACCTCTAAAACGATTTTCGAAAAGATTCGCCTTTTCTTCGTCCCTCTTCCATTCGTCTTCTTCATTTACTTTCGGTTTGCTAAGATCGCTAGATTGGTTTGTTGCCATCATGTCTGAATCAGGGAAGGTTTTCATTGAAAATCTTGAAGGAAAACATGGATCTTGTCCTTTGGATCATGAAACTGAAAATCCTCCTAATTACAAAGCAAAAACTTTCCGAATAGGAGATGGTAATATTATTGGAAAAAGTGTTATTCAAGAATTCTTTGATTATACGGGATCTATGCCTCTTAATAAAAGATCTATTCTTCTCGATACAAATTGTTATGCTGATGCCATTGTTATGCTTGTTGAGAAATTAGAAAGAAAATTTGTGCACATTCATCCTACTTTGCAAAAAGTGTTTTATGAACTTCCCAACATCAACCATCATATAGCTAAAAGGATTGCAACTATCATTCTTATGCGTGAATTTGATTTTATACTACAAGAAGCTAGGGATATTTTTGCTTATTATAAAAAGGATGCCGAACACCCTCCCATTGAGGATATCCTCCATGACAAAGAAACGATGTGTAGTTTGGAAGCTAGGGATTATCAATCTTATAGTGAAAACCTTAGGAGGAGGGTTCCCTATCTAGAAATCTCTCAATCTTTGTACCTTGAGGCTTATGAAGAATTTGATTGGATTACAAGGGGTATTCATGTGGGATTTAACAGGGACTGGTTGAATAAAATGATAAAGGAACCCGTTAAAAATGAGATTCGTGTTCTTTATGATGATATTTATGGTGATGATCTTGATTACGAGTTTATGAATGTCAAAATAACTAGTCAAAGTCCTTTTCATGATTTGAGTTCATCCACTAGAAAGGAAATAAAGGAAAGGATAGATTTGTTAAGATGGGTTTTGGAGGATTTAATGAGAAAAGAATTACATACCAAGGATGAGAATACCTAGATTTATTCATGTTTATGCCTAGCTAAGGGCGTTAAACAATAGCACTTGTTGGGAGGCAAGCCAATTTTATTTTTGTTCTTTGCTTTTTTTCCTGTTCAGTAATAAATAATTCATCTAGCCTCTGGTTAGATGTGATTTTGTGTTTTAATTAGTGTTTGTGCCAAGTTAAACCTTTAGGATAGCTTACGATGATAGTTGTATTGATCCTGCTGAAAAACAGAAACTTCTGCACCCATTAAATAATTTCTAGAATTTTATTGAAACGTGCTTTTGAGCTGATTCTTTTTGCTATGGATTTGTGCTCAAATTTATCAGATTGTACTAATTTTTCAGAATTTGTGAAGTTATAGAAATATTCGAGAGTTACAGATTACTACAGAATGTTCTGTTTTTGACAGATTCTGTTTTCTATGTGTTGTTTGCTTATTTTGATGAATCTATGGGTAGTATCGGGGGGTATGAACCATGGAAAAGTTGGAATACAGTAGATATTATACCAATATAAATAAAGAATGAGTTCATAACAGTACCTTAAAGTGGTGATTTATTTTCTTATACTAACGGAGCTTATGAGATTTTCTGTTGAGTTTTGTGTTGTGAAGTTTCCAAGTTTTGGGTAAGGATTTGATGGACTATGGAATAAGGAGTGGCAAGAGCCTAATCTTGGGGATGCCCAAGGCACCCCAAGGTAATATTCAAGGACAACCAAGAGCCTATGCTTGGGAATGCCCCAGAAGGCATCCCCTCTTTCGTCTTCGTCTATCGGTAACTTTACTTGAGGCTATATTTTTATTCACCACATGATATGTGTTTTGCTTGGAGCATCTTGTATGATTTGAGTCTTTGCTTTCTAGTTTTCCACAATCATCCTTGTTGTACACACCTTTTGAGAGAGAGACACATGAATAGTGATTTATTAGAATACTCTATGTGCTTCACTTATATCTTTTGAGCTAGGCAATATTGCTCTGGTGCTTTACTTCTATCTTTTTAGAGCACGGCGGTGGTTTTATTTTATAGAAATTGATGAACTCTCATGTTCACTTATATTATTTTGAGAGTCTTTATAATAGCATGGTAATTTGCTTTGGTTATAAATTTAGTCCTAATATGATAGGCATCCAAGAGGGATATAATAAAAACTTTCATATAAAGTGCAGCGAATACTATGAGAAGTTTGATCCTTTATAATTGTTTTGAGATACGAAGATGGTGATATTAGAGTCATGCTAGTGAGTAGTTGTGAATTTGAGAGATACTTGTGTTAAATTTTGTGATTCCCATAGCATGCACGTATGGTGAACCGTTCTGTGATGAAGTCAGAGCATGATTTTTTTTATTGTCTTCCTTACAAGTGGCGGTTGGGGACGAGCGATGCTCTTTTCCTACCAATCTATCCTCCAAGGAGCACGCGCGTAGTACTTCGTTTCGATAACTAATAGATTTTTGCAATAAGTATGTGAGTTCTTTATGACTAATGTTGAGTCTATGGATTACACGCACTCTCACCCTTCCACCATTGCTAGCCTCTCTTGTGCCGGGCAACTTTCGCCGGTACCATACACCCACCATATACCTTCCTCAAAATAGCCACCATACCTACCTGTTATGGCATTTCCATAGACATTCTGAGATATATTGCCATGCAACTTTCCATCGTTCCATTTATTATGACACGCTTCATCATTGTCATATTGCTTTGCATGATCATGTAGTTGACATTGTATTTGTGGCACAACCACCTTTAATAATTCTTTCATACATGTCACTCTTGATTCATTGCACATCCCGGTACACCGCCGGAGGCATTCATATAGAGTCATATTTTGTTCTAAATATCAAGTTGTAATTTTTGAGTTGTAAGTAAATAAAAGTGTGATGATCTTCATTATAAGAGCATTGTCCTATGTGAGGAAAGGATGATGGAGGCTATGATTCCCCCACAAGTCGGGATGAGACTTCGGACAAAAAAAGAGGCCAAAAAATGAGAGAAAAAGAGAGAAGGGGCAATGTTACTATCCTATTTCCACACTTGTGCTTCTAAGTAGCACCATGATCTTCATGATAGAGAGTCTCCTATGATATCACTTTCATATGCTAGTGGGAATTTTTCATTATAGAACTTGGCTTGTATATTCCAATGATGGGCTTCCTCAAATTGCCCTAGGTCTTCATGAGCAAGCAAGTTGGATGCACACCCACTTCGTTTCTTTTTGAGCTTTCATACACTTATAGCTCTAGTGCATTCGTTGCATGGCAATCCCTACTCACTCACATTGATATCGATTGATGGGCATCTCCATAGCCCCTTGATACACCCAATTGATGTGAGACTATCTCCCTCTTTTTGTCTTCTCCACAACCACCGTATTCTCTTCCACCATAGTGTTATATCCATGTCTCACACTCATGTATTGCGTGAAAGTGGAAAAAATTTGAGAACATCAAAAGTATGAAACAATTGCTTGGCTTGTCATCGGGGTTGTGCATGATTTAAATTTTGTGTGTGATGAAGATGGAGCATGGCCAGACTATATGATTTTGTAGGGATAGCTTTCTTTGGCCATGTTATTTTGAGAAGACATGATTGTTTTATTAGTATGCTCGAAGTATTATTGTTTTTATGTCAATATTAAACTTTTGTTTTGGATCTTACGGATCTGAACATTCATGCCACAATAAAGAAGATTACATTGATAAATATGTTAGGTAGCATTCCACATCAAAAAAATATGTTTTTATCAGTTACCTACTCGAGGACGAGAAGGAATTAAGCTTGGGGATGCTTGATACGTCTCCAACGTATCTATAATTTTTGGTTATTCCATGCTATTATATTATCTGTTTTGGATGTTTTATATGCATTAATATGCTATTTTATATTATTTTTGGGACTAACCTATTAACCTAGAGCCCAGTGCCAGTTTCTGTTTTTTGCCTGTTTTTGAGTTTCGCAGAAAAGGAATACAAAACGGAGTCCAGACAGAATAAAACTTTCGCGATGATCTTTCTTGGGCCAGAAGCAAACCAGGAGACTTGGAGATGAAGTCGGAGGAGCCACAAAGGTGGAGGGTGCACCCAGGGGGTAGGGCGCGCCCCCTGTCTTGTGGGCCCCTCGTGGGTCTCCTGACCTAATTCTTTTGCCCATATATACTCTTATGCCCCAAAACCATCAGGGGGAGCCACGAAAACACTTTTCCACTGCCGCAACCTTCTATACCCGTGAGATCCCATCTAGGGACCCTTTCCGACGTCCTGCTGGAGGGGGATTCAATCACGGAGGGCTTCTACAGCAACACCATTGCCCTTTTGATGAAGCATGAGTAGTTTATCACAGACCTACGGGTCCATAGCTAGTAGCTAGATGGTTTCTTCTCTCTCTCTCTTTGATTCTCAATACCATGTTCTCCTCGATGTTCTTGGAGATCTATTTGATGTAATAATCTTTTGCGATGTGTTTGCCAAGATCTGATGAATTGTGGATTTATGATTAGATTATCTATGAATATTATTTGAATCTTCTCTGAATTCTTATATGCATGATTTGATATCTTTGCAAGTCTCTTCAAATTATCAGTTTTATTTGGCCTACTAGATTGGTTTTTCTTGCAATGGGAGAAGTGCTTAGCTTTGGGTTCAATCCCGCGGTGTCCTTTCCCAGTGACGGTAGGGGCAGCAAGGCACGTATTGTATTGTTGCCATCGAGGATTAAAAGATGGGGTTTTCATCATATTGCTTGAGTTAATTCCTCTACATCATGTCATCTTACTTAATGCGTTAGTCCGTTCTTTATGAACTTAATACTCTAGATGCATGCTGGATAGCAGTCGATGTGTGGAGTAATAGTAGTAGATGCAGGAAGGAGTCGGTCTACTTGACACAGACGTGATGCCTATGTTCATGATCATTGCCTTAGATATCATCATAATTATGCGCTCTTCTATCAATTGCTCGGTGGTAATTTGTTCACCCACCGTATTATTTTCTATCTTGAGAGAAGCCACTAGTGAAATCTATGGCCCTCAGGTCTATTTTACATCATATAACTTCCCGATCTACTATTTTGTAATCCTTTACTTTCTGATCTATAAACCAAAAAAACAAAAATTATTTACTTTACCATTTATCTATCTCTATCAGATCTGACTTTTGCAAGTAACCGTGAAGGGATTGACAACCCCTTTGTCGCGTTTGGTGCAAATTTGTTTGATTGTTTGTTTAGGTATTTGGTGACTTGTGCGTTGTCTCCTACTGGATTGATACCTTGGGTCTCAAACTAAGGGAAATACTTACTCCACTTTGCTGCATCACTATGTCCTCTTCAAGGGAAAAACCAACGCAAGCTCAAGAGGTAGCACTGGCCGCGTCGCGCGCGCACTCACACACCCCATGCAGGTCTGCTGCTGACTACCCATCGCTGCATGCCACGTGGTCGTTCCATGCATAGTGCGTGCATGCTGGCTGCCCGTCTGTGCATGTTGCATGCCATGATACGTCTCGTCGTCCGACGCAAGACTTCCGGTTTGATCAGCCGATGCACGTCTCCGCAGGATTCAGTGAAGATCAACTTCAAGTTTACACGCCTCTTCACCGATTGAGCAACGCGCTGCAGTTGTGTCATCCCTTCAGACTGCAGCATCGCCCTTCCATGGTTCTTCCCATGCTGCATGTCTTGCGTGCTATCGTTGCGTCGCTCTTCCCGGTCGTAGTGACACGGTCCACCGCCGTTCCGAGGTCATCCGCTTCAGGTCGTCCCTGTGGCTGTAGTGACCCTCACGATGCCGCTGCATCGCCCCATCAGGCCGTAGTGAGCGTGGTAGGCGGTCCTGCCCTCACCCCATGGTTTTGTCCGTGCTAGTACCGACCCGCGCGCTACCGCTGCGTCGCGCTTTCGGGCTGTACTGCCGCGGCCTGCCGTGGACTGTCGCCTCAAGAACATGCGCTCCAGGTTGTCCCTGTGGCTGCAATGACCCTCGTGCTTCCGCTGCGTCGCCCCATCGGGCTGTAGCGAGAGTGGCACACGGTCCCTGCCGCCACCCTGAGGTCTTCCCCGCCGTCACCCCGACCTATGCGCTGCCGCTGCGTCGCCCCTTCAGACCGTAGTGCTGCTACACATGGTCCACTTCTGCATTCACGCTCGTCGACTTATGTGTGGTATGCACCATACCGCCCTCCTAGGCGCGGGAATGCCACCGTCCGCGCCGATGTACGTCACACTACCGGGTTCTTCCTCGCCGACTTTGAGCACCATCGCCGTAGTCCTAACCTAGTCGTTGCCGCCTCCTCATGCCGCCGCCGCTCTGCTTCCCGGTCCACGTTGACTACCACGACACCAGCCATCCTGACGCGACATCGACCATGGTGTCCCTCGCATGGCTACCTCGACCATGGTTACACCACCCTACGCTCTCGGCTTCCTCGACATCGGCACAAAGGGCTGCCACCTCACTTGAGCAACTCATCGGCTTCCTCTACAGTCAATGCGTTCGCGATGTGACATCGTCCACGATGCTCCCACTATGATTGCTAGGGGATGTCAGCCCATTGGCTGCTATTCTCTCCAGTCTGATCGTCTGCGACGCTCCTGTTGTCTGCGACGCTACCGCTACGACTACGCGGGGGTGGGGGTGCATATAGGCATATCTCGGTATATGGTAGACTATGATTTGTAATCATCTCCTGCCTTATCTCTAGGATAGGCTTCTTGCCATCCAAGTCTTGTACTAACATATTCTATATAAATCGCCCAAGAGGCTCAATACAAACATCCAACGATTCCACCACTATCCCTCTCTATTCCCTCTAACACTCCCATTCTACACTTAGGTTGCATTCGGCCTGGAGGTATCCAAAACATAGGATTGAAAGAGAATAGGATGCAATGAGTAAAGTAGATGAGAGGGTTAGGCTCTATAGGAGAGCCAAGGAACATAACTGTTGTTTTGGCGCAGTGAGGTGGGGGAGGACCCCGGGCGCTCATATGTGTGTTTTAGTAGTCTTCCTAGTATGAGTTTTGTATCCTCAATGAAAATGTAAGGCTAGTTCAAACGCACGACCCATTTCGTCCTACCCAGTCTGTTTGGGTCGAAACGGATAAATGCGGTAGCCCAACACGCGAGAGCAACCCCAAGTTTCGTGTCCGCCTCGACCCAATTCTGACGCAAATTTGGGCCGAATTTGCATCGAGATGGACATGTCCTCACGTCATTGGCCCTCGGGCCAACATGTCGACTGTGCAATCACTTCCCACTTGGCCCATTTAATTTGCACACGTGGGACGGGTTCACCTGTCAGCCACCTAGCCACCCCCAAAACATCGTCTTTAATGGCAAAGCCATGGACCGGCCAATCCACTTCCACATGCACTGCCTCTTCGCCCCGCTTTCACACCCTTCCTACCCCGTCGAACCCCGACAAGCCCTACAGCACGTCGTCGGCCACGGCCACCCACAATGGGGATGTGGAAGTGAATCACAGCAAGACAACCAAGAACGACCATGAAGTGGGGTCCTCCTCCGCGTCGTCGTGGACGAGGAGTGCAACCGACTTCTCCATCTTCCTGGCTGTGCCGCATCACGCAACAAGTCATACGAGTAGGTGTACATCCACCAGGCGATATTTGGAGATGGCAACCCTGCTTCTTGGTTCGATGCACACCTTCCCAATGGGTGGCATCTAAGGCCGGATCGGGTGCCCATGCCGGCCATCGTCGCGAGCAGTTGTGCCCGCCTCTTGGAGATCAACCGCCGGCGGGCTCATATTCCTCCACATCTCCTCGGTGTCCCAAGGTTCAACGTTGACTCGCCCCTTTGGGATGCCTAGTTCTGGGACGAGCAGGACATGCGGCGGCGAACATTCTTTGTCGATTGTGCTCACTGCCCGCCCCGTGCCCGTGCTCCTATCCTGCCCCGTGTGTGGGGCCACGCATGCTCACTGCCCCGACCACCACCACCACCAGTGCCGCCAACCATGAGCGCCAAAGAGGAGGAGGAGCTCGTGAACAAGGTGCTCAAGGACTCGGTCCTCGAGTACGAGCGCAACTACTGGGATGGGTTGGACGTGCTGATGGCCCTGTCAGTCGTGGGAGGTGTGGCCATCCCGGGACGAGAGGACACTGTTGTTTTGCAGTCGCCTGCCACGCCCTGGGATTCGGCGTTGGTGGGCAGTCTTGGAGCTAGACGTCCACGCTGCCCTGCACGTCGGAGCTGGTGTCTTCCCAGGTCTCCTGGGTGAGTGCCGAACCATGGTCACCACTTCGTGAGCAGCCACAGTTGCCACCCGCCCACTGTGGCAGTCACCGCCATTCATCAATCCCATGGAGGACGATGAAGAAGGCTAGGGCGACATCGACGACCTGAAGACGACGACGACTACTACTACAACGGATCTAGGGTTTCATTCTGGTCTTTATATTTTCTTTAGGTTTAGTTCAAGTTTAATGGATGACCTGGAGTACTTTTAGTCCTAATGTAACATATAAGTTCTAGTTTTAATTGTTTCATGTTTTTATGTTTAAATTTAATTTCAAAAGACAGACAAAGTTTGAAATGCCTCGGCTGCATTGCGCGTACGCAAATGCATCCAACCAAAACTGGACACGGTCATCCGCTCAGCTGACCCACACGGACAAAATACAGAAAAATTGAATGGTCATTTGGCTCGTGTGTTGGAGTTGGCCTAATGGTAGTGGGCATGATGTAGTGCCGACGACACTGCAAAATCAGAACTATATTTCTTCTGCGAGTTCGGTGCAACTGCTTTTGCGGAGCTTAGGACCATTTGTGTCCTCGCAAGACCGATCTTTCAAATCTATTGAGTTTTTTTTGGTGTGCCTTGGTTCTTTTGTCGGGTTTTTTGTGTGTGAACCTAGAGCTTACTTGTCACTATGTTAAAGAACGTGTGGTTCGACCATCCACACTTCCAGGGGATCATCCCTGGCTCAAGTTTGTTCATCACTCACAACTTCTCGTTGTTTTGGCTGGTGGGTCAAGGGAATCTTTGAAATATTTATTGGTAATGAATATCATGCAGGTGTACAAGTGATAATGTTGCTACTCTGACCTAATCGCAGTGTCTTTATTAAAGGTTTAAGAGAACTTTGTCCTCCAAAAATTATTATCACAGAGAAGGTGTATCTAAGAGATTTATTGTCATTCTTAGTTTTAGGAGTTACATTGTACTGTAGTTTGTTGACTCCTTGATCACAAACATAACATTATACCTGCAATAAAGTTATTGGTACTTTGACAAAAAAGAAAGATGATGCAGAGGTCTATAAACACTACTATAATGCGGGACTACTACTAAGACACGTGGATTTCTTGGATGGGAGTGTACGTAATACCTTAGGGCATCTCCAACGCCAGCCCCTAAATTGGACACCACATTTATCCGCGGATAGAGGAGAACAGTCTGTGTACATGGATGTAGAAGCCGGCCATCCAAAACTGCCTGAATATGTCCGGTTACCTTTTGGAAGAATTTTAACAAAAATGAACAAATGTGTTGCATATATCGGCGCACTGGACCATATTCATTCATGTTTGCATATTTGTTTTTACATAAAACCGAATGTTTTTCATCTAAACCAGAGCAATTTTATTACATTTAGACATATTTCACTGGACCAGACTCTAAACCTAGCCTAAATAACCATCGACGCCCGTTCCCCATCTCTGGGTGGCCATGAGCCCTGGAAAATGATGCCCCACCTCCCACGTGGCCATGAGCGCAGGGAAGTGAAGCTATCCACATCCACTTCATCGACAAACGACCAATCAGCCGATGATGTTGAGCCCACCAAACTTGGCTACAGTGTGATGGGTGGAGTGGTGGCCTTCATGGGATATAAGTGCCGGCGACCTCCCATGCGCTACTCTTCCTCGCTGCCGGCGGCGCCTGTGAGCATGCCACTTTGTGACCATGGCGGCGGGGAGCAATGGAGCTGGCGACATCATCTTTGTCCTTTCTCTTGTCGAACACCTCATCCGCCTCGTTGAACTCCTTGTAGGCGGCTTCTAACTCCTCCTGACGTTGGCCCATTTCGGGCGGAGCGATAGGACTTGAGCAGCACCTCCTGCTCGAGAACGTCCACCACCGGCATGATGGCCGTGCCGACAGCGAGTTGCTCCTTCGCGTGCCGAGCGCTTTCTCCAGGGTTTTATCTTTGTCGTATTCTTGTGCACCCTCCTCCCCAATGCCGCGCGCTGGCTTAGGTGTGACTTGCGAAATGGCCATGTCCTCCTTGTCGGCATCCCAGAAGGGATCAAATTCAACTGAGCATCTTTGTCATGGACCTGGCTGACTGTGACCCCCCTGTCCTGACGCTTCATCCTGTTACTTCCTATTCCCGATGACCTAGCCACCTTAGTACATCATGGGCCATGTTGTTTTGAACCCTTCCTTGCTCCTCTAGATGCCGAGGATGAGGACGACATGTCTTTCAGAGTTATTTGCTTGGCGCAGTGCACACCAAGCTTGTACTCCTCATCTTACTTCAGGTACTGGAAAGTGGAACACTGTTACACATGAGATTTAGATCTATTTGCTTACAGGATCTGAAAACCTAGCTCCAGGCAACCTGCCAGTCTTGTACTGGTGGTCGCGAAAGCGCCACTATGCACACAAATATTTCTGTTGGGCCTTTTATTCAAAGGAATCCATGTATCCGATGAGCAAGTTGCTCATGCTCGACACATGGAGCATGGGTTTCTCTGCTATCGACTTCCTTGGGACCAGTGAAACATGGGTTGTCATTCTGGAGGCGGGAAATGGAAGGATTGGCATGATTGTTAATGCTGAACTCAAGTATTTATGTGTTGCAAAGTGATGGAGTTGGTGCAGACTAGTGGCTGCCAGAGGCAACGTTCAATTTACTCGTAAATGATCTATATGCTCCTAGCATAGGAACTTTTTTTTTAATTATGCAACCTTTTTGTTCATTATAGAGACATTTTTTGAAAATGACACGAACAGATTTTAGAAACTCATGAAGATTTTCCAAAATGTAAGGTACATTTTTTATGAATTACATGAACATTTTTTTTACATTTGTATAAACATTTTCTTAAATGTCACATACATTTCTCTTGAAATGTGCGACGTTCTATAATTGTCATAAACATTTTTGGTATTTATGATTTACATAATTTTAATAAATCTTAATCTTGAATTTGAAAGAACCTGTATAGAAAAATGTTTCTACTGTTAATATGTTTTTTTATAAATGTGAATGTAAAAATTAGAAAATGGTAATTATTTGTCTCTCTCTCTCTCTCTCTACATATATATATATATATATATATATATATATATATATATATATATATATATATATATATATAATAAACACGTCACAGCACCGGGCTATTGGGCCAGCCACGTTTAGGCTCCTTGATGGCGAGCCGTTCCTTAACGTCGCATCTGGCGGCAAATACCTTGTTTGTATCCCCTAGCGATCTAGGGTTCCCATCTTTCCTCTGGCAGCGACCAGAGTCCACGTAATCTCTCGTCGGTGGCCGATTCCCTTCAGTCGACGGGGAGATCAACTACTACTAGAGAAGGGGCGAGGGTTGCATGGCGGATCCGTCCACGCAGGAAGGTAGGGAGAGGCAAGAGAGAGAGATGGAAGATAGGGCTAAAGGGGCAGATTTACACGCACTGGAACCAGTCCAGGATCGGGTGCGGGAGCGAAGGGAGAAGGAAGCAAAGTTCAAGGAGGGGGCTAGTGAAGATGGGGGAGGAGAGACGGCAGGCATGGGCGAGGAGGAGGATTACTATGAAGATTACACGGGGCCGACGCCGGATCTTGAGGACAGCTTTGCGGGTATGACCCTCCATGGTGAAGAGGAGGAAGATCTTGACTTCTCCAGTGAGGTAGATGATCTGATCAAGGATGTTCGTTGGCTGGGCTTATTCCGTGTGCACACCACTCGGCCTTTTAGTCATGCAGCGTTGCTCAATCAGATGCGAAACGCGTGGTCATCATCCCGGGGAGTCACTTTTAGCATCAAGGGCCCAAATCTTTTTTTGGTGCAATGCCACTGTCTGGGGGACTGGAGGAGGATCATGGAAGGAGGACCGTGGCTATTTCGGAAGGCCCCGGTTGTGATACAAGAATATGATGGATTCTTAGACGTATCCGGGTATAAGCTAAATAAGATTCCGGTTTGGGCAAGAATCAAAGAGCTTCCTAATGGTCTTACGAGGAAAAAGGAGCTGGCTTAGAGGGTAGCTGCCAAGGTTGGAGAGCCGCCTTTCACGGTAATAGTCAATGAAGGGAGGATTAACCCAACACACTCTTCGTGCTAGGGTATTTTGTGATGTGAGCAAGCCGCTGGTTCGTTTTGTGCCAATAACTTTGAAGGGAAGCAAGAGGTATAAGGTTTTCTAAGAGAAGCTCCCTGATTTCTGTTTTGTGTGTGGGCTCATGGGACATATTGCTGAAGAATGTGGAGATGGCGTACACGATCCCTCAAAATTTGAATGGGGTGATTGGCTGTTATGGGAGCCTGAACCGCCATCTGGTCGTCCTTTCGTTGGAAGGGGCGGGGGAGATATGGGTGGTCGAGGAAGAAGGGGAGGAAGAGGAGAAAGAGGAGGCAGATCAGGGAGAGGAGGGGATGGTGGTGCAGGTAGGGGAGCAGAACAAGATGGATTGGGTATGGGCTATGGTGCCGGACCGTCTGCTATGGATCATATACCACAACACAATAGTGAACAAGGGGAGAAGAATGCTAGGAAGAGACTTGTCGAAGCAGATGGCACGATTAACATACGGGGTCAAGCTCTGGCGCACTTGGCTGGTAGAGTGTCGGGGTCGGTTCTGAGGATTGAGGGAGATTCCACAAGTGTAAGCAAGGAGGTTAATACAACGCCAGAGAAAACCCAGCTTGTCAATAGGAGGAAGCAGGGGGGAGGAGAAGAGGTGGACATGGAACAAGCGGGGGCGGCCTCCCTCGAGGAGGGCCGCCAGGCGTGATGAGGACCATGTGTTGGAACTGCCGCGGAATTGGCGATCCCGCGATAGTTAGGGAGCTCCGTGAGCTCGTGGAGGCGTGTGCGCCGTCGATCCTTTGCATTGTTGAAACTCAGCTTGCGAAGGCTTGAGTGGAGGGCTTGGCTGGTTCTTTAGGCTTTTCAGGAGGTTTTGCAGTCCCTAGTAGTGGTCATAGTGGCGGTTTATGTATTTTTTTGGAAGGATAATGTTAATCTCGCAATAAAGAATTTTCGCAGTATCACATAGACTCATGGATTACCCAGCCAGAAGCTAATGCTTGGCAATTAACTTGCTTCTATGGAGAAGCCAGCAGAAGCCTGAGGCATAATACTTGGGAAACGATGAAGAGGCTAAGAGGGGAGAGCTCACTCCCTTGGGTGTGTATTGGAGATTTTAATGAAGTGCTACGCCCAGAGGAGCATTTGGGCACTAACGCCCAAGATAGTGGCCAGATAGGAGGATTCAGAGAAGCCGTGGATATATGCGAGCTTGCTGACCTAGGGTACAAGGGACTCGATTGGACGTGGGAAAAGAGGGTAAGAGGGGGTGAGTTCTGCAGAGTGCGTCTTGATCATGCGCTGGCTAGCCCGAGCTGGTCGGCAATGTTCCCGTTTGCATCTCTTGAGCACCTCACATCAATCAAATCAGACCACTGTCCTATTCTGCTTAATACAGAATTAGAGACAACAAACATGAGACATGATCTGAAAAAACCTTTCCGATACGAATGCATGTGGGAGACAAGGGAAAATTTTCATCAAGTGGTGGAGGAAGCTTGGAATCGTAATCAACCTTCAATGTCAATCTCGGACCTAGCTTCGAAGCTCACCTCAGTTGCTAACGTGCTAACCCAGTGGGGGCGTCATCCTTTTGGTTCAGTCCGTCAGGAGCTTCTCTCTTTGAGACGGCAGTTGGCTGATCTGCGAGCGGTACAGGGTCGAGTAGGACCAAGTGAGGAGGAACTGCGAGTCCAGGATCGAATGATTGAAATATCTTTGGCTGAGGAGATTATGATGAGGCAACGTTCATGGATCCAGTGGCTTGCGGAAGGAGATAAGAACACTCAATTTTTCCATAAAAAAGCAAGTGCTCGTAGGGCAAAAAATAGAATAACTAAACTGCAAAAAGAGGACGACACAATTTGTATAGACCCGGATGATTAGCACAAATGGCCACTGAATTTTATTCTAATCTCTACACTTCAGAAGGTACAATTGGCATGGAAGAAACACTTTCTCACATACTATCCAGGGTTGATGCTGAGATGAATGCACATTTGAATAGGTCATACAAAAAGGAGGAGGTTAAAGAAGCTCTATTTCAAATGTTTCCCACAAAAGCTTCGGGACCGGACGGAGTCCCAGCGCACTTCTTTCAAAGGCATTGGGATTTGTGTGGTGACGGGATTACTGGTATGATCATAAGAGTGCTTGATGGAGTTGACTCACTGGAGGAGATCAATCGTACGTTCATTGTTATGATTCCGAAAATAGCTAGTCCAAAAATTTTAGGACAATTTCGGCCTATAAGCCTTTGTAATGTAATCTACAAGATTGCTTCAAAAGTCTTAGCCAATAGGCTGAAAATGATTCTTCCAGAGGTGATTTCAGAAGATCAGTCGGCATTTGTTCCTGGACATCTCATCACGGACAATTTCATCATGGCTTATGGGTGTTTGCATTACATGAAAACTAAGCGAGTGAGAAGTAATCATTTTTGTGCGCTTAAATTGGACATGATGAAGGCATATGACCGATTGGAGTGGCCATATTTGAAGGCCGTCATGCTGAAAATGGGCATTAGTACGAGGTTCACTGAAACTATCATGAGGTGCGTCTCATCAGTGTCCTTTTCGGTTCTTTTTAATGGTTGTGTATTGGATGATTTCATGCCTTCTTGTTGCTTTCGACAAGGGGATCCAATATCCCCCTATTTGTTCCTTATTGCAGTAGAGGGACTTTCTTGTTTATTGAAGAGTGGAATTCGAGGCATCAAGGTTGCACCGTCGGCTCCGGAAATCAATCATCTCTTGTTCGCCGATGATAGTCTCCTGCTTTTTGAAGCATTGAATGATGAAGTGGGCAGAGTACGGGACTTGTTGCAGACATACTGCAATGCCTCTAGCCAACGTATTAATGTGGACAAAAGCTCAATTTTCTTCAGCAAAGGAGTTCCGGAGAGCTTGAGAGGGGAGATAAAAGAGACTCTAGCAGTGCAAAACGAATCTTTATCGGAGAAATACTTGGGACTGCCAACGGATGTTGGCAAATCCAAGGAAGGATGTTTTAGATATTTGAAGGATAGGATTTGGAAGCACTTGCAAGGGTGGATGGAGAAGTGCCTCTCAGCGGGTGGGAAAGAGGTTTTGATTAAATCGGTTGCTCGATCAATACCCACCTATTCAATGTCATGTTTCAAGCTTCCTCGTGGGCTATGTAATCACATTAATGGCCTCTTGAGGAAATTTTGGTGGGGGAGTAAGAGGGGTGAGAGGAAGACAGCTTGGGTAAACCATGACGAAGCCGAGGGGATGGGTTTTCGTGACATTGAGCTTTTTAATATGGCTTTGCTTGCGAGACAAGCCTGGAGAATATTGCAAGATCCAAACTCCTTGAGTGCCCGTATTCTCAAATCAAGGTACTTTCCAAATGGTGAGTTTTTGGATGCGTCACTAGGAACTAAACCATCTCAGGTCTGGCGCTCAATCATGGAGGGAAGAGAAGTTTTGAACTTGGGTTTGATCAAACGGATTGGTACATGGGAGGACACTCAAGTATGGCATCACAACTGGATTCCAAGGGACTACAAGTTGCGCCCGATATGTCCTCGATCAGCAAACCCACCTTTGTTGGTATCTGAATTGATTGATCCGACAACTAGGACCTAGAGTAGGCAAGCTTTAGAGGAACACTTCATTTCTCCGGACATTGATGTTATACTAAACATTCCTCTCAGTACGCGGCTGCATGATGACTTCTGGGCATGGCACTATGATCGAAGGGGCATGTTTTCTGTTCGATCTGCTAATAGGATGATCTCGGGTATGAAATTTCAGCGGGAAGATTGGCTGGGAAATCGAACAAGCAATTCAAATCAAACAATGATGAAGAAAGATCGGATCAGGCTGTGGAAAGCAGAAGTGCCATCCAAGGTTCGAGTTTTTGTGTGGCATTTATCTCACACATCTCTACCGACAGGCTCGACTAGGCATGAACAGAAGATGGCAACATCTCCAGCATGCGCAATATGCTCGGCGATGGAAGATACATGGCGCCATTCTCTGCTGAACTGTCACATGGCTCGGTGTGTCTGGTCATTGGGATATGAAGGAATCTTGGAGCATGTAATATCAAACCAATCTGAGAATGCAAGACAGTGACTCTTTTGGCTGTTTGATACGCTCCCGCGAAATGACCTAGCCCGAGTGCTTATCACGATGTGGTCTATTTGGTGGGCTAGGAGGAAAGCAATCCATGACAATGAATTCCAGAGCCCTTTATCGACGATGAGTTTCATCAACCGCTGCCTGCTGGACTTGGAGATCACCGCAACTTCATATCAAGGCCTATGATGGCTGCGGCGCCACATGCGACGCAACGCCGATGGCTTCCCCCGGCAGAAACAAAGGTTAAAATAAACGTAGATGGAGGCTTATCTCGAAACGGCGACAAAGGTGCAGCAGCAGCTATCTGCAGAGACAGTACTTGAAACTTCATTGGAGCTTCAGTAGTCGTTTTTGATGGCTCTATGACCCGACTAGCTTGGAAGTGTGGTCATGCAATGAGGCTTTGGTCTTGGGCCAGGATCTACACATGCAACGACTACTAATCGCCTCTGATCGCACGGAAATAATCACAAGCGTCAGCAGAGGTACGGCTGCAGTTTATGCGCCCATTCTGAATGAAATATCAATTCGTAGGAGTGAATTTGAGCATGTTATCTTCCGCCATGAATCAAGGGAATGTAATAGTGAGGCTCATAGATTAGCTAAGGCTGCGTCAACTCTTGATGTTGGTCGACATGTGTGGCTAGGGACTGTCTCGGACATCATTTATATTCCAAACATTTTGAATTTTGAATAAAGTCCTAGTTACACCTCAAAAAAAAGGTGCGCCCAGTTAACACAAGCTAAAGTCCATCACGTACGGAACGAGCTACGTTGGGATCCGAAACAGTACAAATGCAAAAACTTGTACGCAAATCCTTATCTCTGTTTTTTTTAGCATCATCCTTGTCTCTGGTTTATGCGAATGATTATTTCGAGAGTGCAAATGGGCGGGGTGGGGTGGGGATCTGCTCCCTCCGTATAGAAATATAAGAGATTTTAGATCACTAGTCTAGTGATCTAAACCTTCTTATCATATACTGTATTACATGGAGTAAGAGGTATTCTGTTTGTTCCTTTTGTCGATGGGTTTATGTTGTCTTTTTATTTCCTGTTTTGTTATTTTACTTGTTTTCTCAACATGTGTTTTTTAAATAGTGTCAACATTCTCTAAAACGCATGATTTTTTAGAAAATTTCTTGAACATTTGTAAAGAAATGTGAGTGTTTATGCACCTATGAGCCATTGTAACTTCTGATGACAAAACTAAGTAATGAGACACAACTAGTGACACAAATGATTAAACCTAAATGCTAATAAGTGCAGCTGCATTTTTTGGACGTTTCGGGCACACACCCTCGACCACGGCCGGATCCATATCGCAACGCTCAGGTGCACGCAGGTGTTTTTCTGTCGGAGGCGAACGGTCTGTCCACGCGGTCTGGAACCGCCGGAGCGCCTAAGAGAGGGGCCCCACCACCGACCCACGTCTCTATCTACTTTCTTCTCCATTCCTCTGTTTTTGAAACACCTGATAGGAGAGAGAGGCGTGGTGCCGAGCAATTTCTCTTCCCCCAAATCCACTGCCCGGTAAATTCCAAGCGCGGCTGCCGGAGTTCAGTAGGCGCGGGGTTAGGGCGGTTTGTCCTCGGGAGTAGAGTATGTTTCCCCCCTGCGCGTGGCTGCACATCAATCATCCCCCTCTCATCTCTCCACCGCACACCGCGCGAGGACGATGATGATGAGCGGATGGCGGTGCTTGTTTAGGGCAAGCGAGGAGATTCTCTAATGAAGCCCCGAGGTATTTTTCGTCGTCATTTTCGTGCCCTGCATCCATGTTCCTGCTTTTTTCGCGCAGGGGGGGGGGGATCCTATGTGTTTTGGAGATGCATGTGTCCCTAGACGACATCATTGTTTCATGCGCGTTAGAGCGAGTAGATAGGATGGTGAGAGCGGACGAGTGTTTCCCCCTTCCTGTTTTTCCTCTATTTTTTGATCTAGAAACTGACGCGGATCTCTGTGTTTGCTTGAGAACCTGACGCGGATGTCTGCGTTTGCTTGAGAAAATGACACGGTCCCTAGCGGTGTTCAGGTTAGGGATAGTCTAGTTCGTTTTAGGATGGAGAGGATTTTTTGGTGTTGGAAGTTGCCTGGTTTATAGATTGGAGTTGTCTGACTCCCGAGCACTAGGTTGTTACAATGGGGACAGTTTTTGCTATACTACGAGTTTCTGGAAGTTTGTTGTGTTTTTTGAGTGAAGTTGCCGACTCAAGTACAAATAGTTATTGTGTTTTTTTGGAGTGAAGTTGCCTGACTCAAGTACAAATAGTTTGCTGTTTTTTCGGAGTGAAGTTGCCTGATTCAAGTACTAACAGTTGCTAGAATGGGTCGGAAAGGAATTTTTTGGGTGTTGCCTGACTCACCCAATTACTGCATAGCAGGGAAACTGTTTTCCCTGTGATAGAACATACATGTTTTGCTTGCTTGTTGGCTTGAGTTGCTTGACTGACGAGCAATCGGTTGCTACAATGGGGACGGTTTTTTGCTATACTGAGTAGCTTGTTTTTTTAGATTTGGAGTTGCTATCAGGGTAGTTCTAGTTCAAATCAGTACACAGGGGCACTTTTTTGGGGGGAGGTTGGAAATTGCTGTGTTTTTGGAGTGAAGTTTCCTAACTCAAGTACAAACAGTTGCTAGAACGGGTCGGAGGTGTACTGTACCTCTTTTGGAGTTGCAAGAGCAAGCAATTTTTTGTTAACCCACAGGGAACTTTCATGACAAACGTAAGCAAAAAATGTCATGAGCATTTTAACATCATGGGAATCGCACGAAATGAAAAATAGTAGTTGCCTAATGTGACGTTTGCCCACTTAACACCATATCAGTTGCTCAAGATGAAACAACACACGGCACTGATTTCTGGGGTTATGTTATACCCAATTTCTTGTACATGCCATTGATTATTTTTTTAGTTTACTTATTTTTCTTTCTTTCGTTTTTTGTTCCAACATTTGCAATGTTTGCCACAAGGAACGGTGATCATCACTTGTCTCCCGCATCCCAACATGAAACAGAGGTAAGACTCTGCCTCCATGCGTTGGCCTTTTGTAAAGGGGGCCACGACGTGGATGTGGCGTTTTTAATGTTTTTCAGGATGCATTAATAGTTGGTTCAAAGGATTCACAAATCAAACATTATTCTCTCCGCAATGCAGGGAGGGACATCAAAGCAACAAAGTGGCACACCATTAATTGGTTACAAGTGCCATCTCACCAAGACAATTATTATCCGTGGTCAATGCCTGTCGGATATAGAGAGCAATGAGGAAATATCAGTTGTTGATTTGGAAGAAAGAGATGCCCTTAGTGAGGATGAACCACCATAGAAGCGTCCAAAGATAGGCGGGAAATAGGTAATATCAGCATACCGATGAAAATGTGTTGATATGTTAATGTATAGAAACTTAGAAAGTTAAACCAAAGAATAGTTTTACTATGGGAGACGTCAACAACCATGGAAGCACACAAAGTTGACTAGAAATAGTTGCACAACTGCTTTTCTAAAAAAAATATTGTCCTCTTTACCTTGAATGCATTTTTTAATCCACCAACAATGCTTTAGCAAGTGTGCATTTATATCGTGCGACAAACTTGCCTTGTATGGTTCGTGAAGTTCTTTTTAAGACCACTTTTACCATACATGATATAAGTAGTGCACTTATTTTCTTCCTACAACATTAAGTAGGCAAACGATTACTTTATTTTTTGTAGTTCATATAGATGTTTAAACTATCTTCTGTTTTCCCTCCATAGACACGGAGAAACAGGGCATCTCCTGCCAGGTTGCTCAAGTTAAATCAAGGTCTTGTTCAGGATAAAAAAGATCTCATTATCGATATAGAGTTTGGAGGCCTATTAAGCATCGCAACGAAAAGGGACTGGGAGAGTACGACAAATTGTGGGTAAGGACTTTCCAATCCCAGATTCTTAGAGCATTCTTCATAGCCCAATCATAATGGTACACTAGGTTTTTGTCAGGCAAACAACCATATGAAGAGTAGGCTTAAAATGTTTTTTTGAAACAATTGGCTACAGAAACAGTAGCAATATATAGGCAATTTTAAGAAGGTAAACCAAACAAGCACTAGAGTTTCGATGCTCAAAAATTCTCTTACAAAATTGTTCCTTATTTTTATAGCACATTTTTTGTAGGTGATTATGCATAATAATTGCCTCATGCTAGCACTAGGGTCAGTCAAACTTCTAGTACAACTTGTTGCTTAATTTTCAGCACGTATTATTTTTTGGTTATACCCAACAATTGCCTAATGCCCGCACTAGAGTTGCTCAAAACTTCTGTTACAACTTTCGATGTTCAAATTCCAACGCAGTTTTCTGGAGTGGTGATACACTATAATTGCCTCGTGCCAACGCTAGAAATTGCCACAAACTAGAATTTCTCACACTTTTCTCATATAAGAACATTTTTTTAAACTGATAATAAGCAGGCAACTAACTACCTAAGATCATGCATACCATGGTCAAAATGTAGGCAACTATCAACAACTAATTAAAAGTAATTAAAATGAAACAGCCAAGATAAACACATTTTCCCTCCCTTCTTTTGGCAACTGTACTTAACACATTTCCCCCTGCTAGCTGTTATTTTTATTTACTTTTGTTTTTATCCCTCAAAAAATGCAACTCAAGAATGAGTTCTCTTGATGCATCGTCGACAACTTGTTTGGGAGCATGGACCATGCCACCAAGTTCGTAGCAGCCAGGCTCCTGAGTCCTATGAGAAAAGGGTAAGTCGCCAATCGCTCAAATTATTCACAATTTTTATTGGGAAATCAACTAACGAAACCAACACCCACCATTTCCCCCTCTTTTGGATGTGCAAGAACAAGAGAGGTTAACAGCGTTGGTTCATGGAATGTGCTTTGAGATATCACATGCAGTTGGCAAGCTAGTAAAGGGTTTTGGGACACTTGATGACGAAGAAGCTTCAAAGAGCAGACCAACTGCTAGTACTACAGGGACAAGGAGTTAGCATACCAGGAAAAGAAGTGAGCCAGTTTAGAGCAACTCTGACACGTTGCCTAGTGATGAAGAGTCATGGAAGCCAGATAGCGTGGACAATGGCGAAGATGACAATGATAATGTAGGATCCGACGAAGATGAAAATGAAGACAACATGGACGGTGACAATGACGCTGGTAATGGCATGAGGGGAGGTGATGGTCCACATGATCAAGTGAGAGAACATGAACAAGCTGCCGAAGAAGACATGGGTGAAAAACATAGTGAAGATGAACAAAGTGTCGGGGAAGAAGAAAATGAAGATGATGAAGAAGATGACAAGGACGAGGACGAAGAGGAAGGAAGTGAGGACAAGGATAGGTATTGTGACGATGACAGAGGGGGAGATGATGGGGAGAGG
>NC_041393.1:437698644-437722935 GCF_002162155.2 Triticum dicoccoides | reverse complement strand
AACGGTCGAAATGGAGGGGCAGGTGGAAGTTTCACAGGGACTGATGATGAGGAGGATCATACCCTGCAGTTTTGCTTGAAGAAAAAGGGAGAGCAACCAACCGCAAGATATTCGAGAGACATTTTCACTCTGGGATGTTGTCAAACATGGAGTTCAAAAAGGAGTCTAGCTTATGAGAGATACCGATGCTAGAAGCTGCAGTATGTGATGATGGATTTTCACTTTCTTGGCACGTGCAAACTATTTTCAAGGAGTTTTTGTAGAATCTGGAGGACAAACAAGTGTTCGATGTCGACCTGACAAAATTATGCTCGAGGATGACACGTGATGAACTCATGTGTCAAATCTGTGGCTTACATCCCTTGGAGCCGGGAAAAGTCGGCGCACATAAAGTCCTGCCACCATTGCCTCAAAAGAAGAAGAAGAAAGTGACATTTGTAGAACAACCAACTACAGTGACGTACAAAACTTTGGACCAGCTAGAAGCTACACACAACATAGAAAGTGAACCAAGGAAGGGACCCAACCAAACCCTAATGTCAGCAATCAGACATGTGGGGTATAGTCAGAACCTAAGCCAAACTCATGTGCAGGTAATTGCCACCCAAAATGAGGCAATTCATTTGGAAAGAAAGGAAATTCCCACCCATAGTTTGGAAAACCAGGACAAGAACAAGGAAACATGTGGCATCCATCACCTAAGAAGAGCCACCCAACCAGTAGCTGGTATACCTACACATCAAGCTCAAGCACCAAATAAAGACCATGTGTGGGCAACTCCTGTTCACAATGAGGCAAATTTGGGCAATGCCAAGGCAACTCACCCACATAGTTTGGCGACCCAGGAGAATACCAAGGCAACATGTTCAATCTAGCACATAGTCAACCATACCAAGGCAGAGAACCAACACCAGACTAAGGCAACCTCCATTCAAAGAGAGACAAAACGATTTGGTGGCAAGGCAACCCCACCAAACAGTTTGGCAAATCAGGTGAGCACATCATGTCGCATTGACCAACCAACAATTACCAGCAACTCAGGAGTAGGCACAGTTGTGTCTCCCAGTCAGGCACCAAGCACATCACATGGGTCACCGATGTTTCTTCAAAGATAGACGCTATGTGATCTCAATGGCCGGTGTCAAAATACTCTAGAAATCAAGACCAAAATAGATGTAAACATGGTCACCACAACATGTACCTCTGCACTGCCAGTGAGGCTTCTAGCAAATAGAACTGTAACAACAACAAAGAACAAGGAAAATTGTCCTCCACATTTGCTAGAGTGTACAAATGAAGAAGGAAAAATAAATGAGCTCATAGCAAAGTGTATGTCTCCAAGTGGCAGATTGGCAGAAACCAAACAAGGTGGCAACGACACCTCGTGCAGGAGTCCAATTGCACCTCTAGAAACACAACCGCAAGGTGTAGCAGCAAAATACGACGACTATGCAGCTCATGCTTTTGATCTTGGACTTGAAGACATTTTTGGGACAAGCTACAATGATTCTATTGGGACGCGCCCCCAAACTGTGCAATCAACAACAGTCATCATCGAAATATGTGAAGAGGAGGATGACTGGGACACTGTAGAACTAGATGCACCATACGCCGACATAGAGTGATGGTCCAAAGAGATAAAAACATCTCATAGTGTTGCAAACTTGTCACCGAGCAACTTCCAGACTCCAGAGAAAACATGTATTCACACAGATTTTGGATCCAGCAACAGCTCAGGAGAAACTTCCCCCAACTAATTCGAAAGACGCATCATCAAGCCTACTGCATGCAAGAGGTCTCCACTTGTTGATTTCAATGTCAAGAGGGTTTTCCACTGCAAGCCAGAAGTAAACAGGCTGTTTGCTTCTCTGATACTTCATGAAAGACTGAGTGAAGAGGAAACTGGAGTTGACGATAAGAGGTATATAAAAAACACAACATTTTTTATATGTGGTACCACTTTTTGTTTTCCCCTTCAAGTGCGTTCTGACGTGCTGTCTCATTATCAGCTTCAACGTAAGCCGCCACCCTGGGCAAGTCATGACGGATATCACTCAGGATAACCGCCTCTGCGCCATAAACCATGAAGAAAGGCGTATAACCTATTGATCTGATGGGGCTGTTCTGATACTCCAAAGGACTGAAGGAAGCTCTTCCACCCAACAACCCAGCATTCGTTCCAAAGGAACCATAAGCCGGGGCTTGATACCTCTCAAAATTTCCTGGTTAGCCCGCTCTACTTGACCATTAGACTGTGGATGAGCCACTGAAGAAACATCAAGGCGGATATGCTCTCTTTGACAAAACTCCTTCATAGCACCCTTAGACTGATTAGTGCCATTATCTGTGATGATACTATGAGGATAAACAAAGCAGAAGATCAGCTTTTTAACAAACTGAACTATAGTCGCCGCATCACACTTGCTAACTGGCTCTGGCTCAATCCACTTAGTAAACTTGTCAACCGCCACCAAAATGTGGGTCTTCTTATCCTTAGACCTCTTGAACGGTCCAACCATATCAAGCCCCTAGACCGCAAACGGCCAAGTTATTGGGATCATCCGCAATTCCTGAGCCAGCACATGAGCTTGTCCAGAAAATTTTTGACACCCATCACACTTGCTAACAATATCCTCTGCATCAGCATGAGCCATTAACCAGTAAAATACATGACGAAAAGCCTTGGCCACCAAAGATTTTGAGCCAGCATGATGACCACAATCGCCTTCATGAATCTCTCGTAAAATATCACTGCCCTCCTCAGGAGAAACACAACGTTGGTACACGCCAGTTACACTGCATCAATGTAACTCGCCATTGACAATAGTCATGGACTTAGACCTCCTTGTGATCTGCCGTGCCAAAGTTTCATCCTCGGGTAACTCGCCATGAGTCATATAAGCCAGGTAAGGCAGCGTCCAGTCAGGAATAGTGTGAAGAGCTGCCATCAACTGCGCCTCTGGGTCAGGGATAGCAAGGTCTTCCTCATATGGTAACTTGACCGAAGGATGGTGCAACACATCGAGGAACACATTGGGCGATACCGGCTTATGCTGAGATCCAAGCCGCGATATTGCATCAGCCACCTCATTTTTCCGTCGATCAAGGTGATCCACATGATAGCCTTTAAAGTGACCAGCAATATTACCAACCGCCCGGCGATAAGCCACCATGAGCGGATCTTTAGAGTCCCACTTGCCTGAGACTTGCTGAGCCACAAGGTCTGAGTCGTCCAGGCACCTGACCAGGCTTAAATTCATCTCCTTAGCCATACGAAGACCATGGAGCAAAGCTTCATACTCAGTTGCATTGTTAGTACAAGGAAACATTAACCTTAAAACATAACAGAATTTTTCACCTCATGGGGAAGTCAAAATAACTCCAGCCCTCGAGCCCTCCAACTGCCTAGATCCATCAAAGTTGATTGTCCAATATGTGTTGTCAGGCTTCTCCTCGGGTGTTTGCAACTCTGTCCAATCATTTATGAAATCCACCAAAGCTTGAGACTTGATGGTTGTTCTTGGCACATGCTTCAAATTATGAGGTCCAAGCTCAAGCGCCCACTTGTGACTCACCATGAACACCCCAAACACCAGTTTCTGCCAATGTGGATATCATTGCTTGGACTCAGTCAATACCTCACTGACATAATAAGTTGGCCGTTGAACTAGGTACTCCTTACCCGCCTCCTTGCGCTCCACAAAAACTGCTATGTTGGCTGCCTTATTATTAGCAGCCACATACAAGAGCAAAGGCTCTTTTCCAATGGGAGCGGCGAGGATGGGTGGCTCAACTAACTATTTCTTGAGCGGCTCAAATGCCTCATTGGCAGCATCACTCCAGACAAAGTGATATGTCTTCTTCATCATCTGATATAAAAGAATTGCATTCTCTCCCAGGAGACTTATGAACCGGCTTAAAGCCACGATGCGACCCGCCAAACACTGGACGTCATTGACACACGCCGGCTTAGAAAGCAAAGTGATAGCCTTTATCTTCCCCGGGTTAGCTTCAATGCCCTGTTCTGAGACCAAAAACCCCAACAGTTTACCTGCAGGCACACCAAAGACACACTTGGCCGAGTTAACCATCATTTTATAAACCCGGAGATTGTGAAAAGTTTCCTTTAAATCATCAAGGAGAGTCTCCTCCTTCCTTGACTTGACCACAATATCATCCATATAAGCATGAATGTTGCGCCTAATCTGACTGTGAAAACAATTTTGAACACAACGCTGATAAGTCGCATGAGCACTCTTAAGTCCAAAAGGCATAGGGACATAGCAGAAAGCCCCAAAAGGTGTAATGAAAGATGTCTTCTCTTGGTATTTGACTGCCATCTTAATCCGATGATAACCAGAATAAGCATCCAGGAAGCATAAGCTCTCACAACCCGTCATTGCATCAATGATTTGATTGATACGGGGAAGAGCAAACAGATCAGCTAGACAAGCCTTGTTAAGATCTATGTAGTCAACACACATACGCCATGTTCCATTTTTCGTAAGTACAAACGCAGGGTTAGCCAACCACTCAGGGTGAAAAACTTCCACGATAAACCCGGACGCCAAGAGTCGGGCTACCTCTTCTCCAATAGCCTTATGTCGTTCTTCATTGAAACGATGGAGGAACTGTTTGACCAGCTTAAACTTCGGATCCACATTAATGTTGTGCTCAGCGAATTCTCTCGGTACACCTGGCATGTCAGAAGGTTTCCATGCAAAGATGTCCCAATTCTCACGGGTGAACTTGATGAGCGTGCTTTCCTATTTGGCATCCATATTAGCCCCCACTATGAACTATTGAGATGAATCGCCCGGAACAAAATCCACTCGCTTGGTATCATCAGCCGACTTAAACTTCAACAGAGGGTCCTGCTCAGTGGTGGGCTTCTTCAAAGAGGTCATATCAATCAGGTCAACATTGTCCTTATAAAACTTAAGCTCCACATCAGCACAAGTCGCCTCTGCGTAAGCAACATCAGCTTCCTCGCATTCCAAAGCGATTTTCTGATCACCTTGGACCGTAATTGTCCCCTTTCGCCCTGGCATCTTGAGCTGTAAATAAACATAACAAGGGCGAGCCATGAACTTAGCATAAGCCGTCCGTCCGAACAAGGCATGATACAAACACTTGATTTTGACCACTTCAAACCACAGTGTCCCTGCCATGTAGTCATAGTCATCACCAAAGGCTACTTCTAGGGTGATTTTTCTCATCGGATACGCTGACTTACTAGGCACCAGACCATGGAAGACTGTGGAAGACGGCTTAAGATCCCTGTCAGTTAAATCCATCTAGTGAAAAGTCTCATAGTACAGGATGTGATACTGCTGCGACCATCCATAAGTACCTTGGTGAACTTATAGCCACCAACCTAAGGGGCCACCACAAGGGCTAAATGACCAGGGTTATCAACCCGCGGCGGGTGATCCGCCCTACTCCGTGATATCTTGTGCTCAGACCATCTCAAATACCGCAGAACAGCCGACTCTACAGCATGAACCGCCCGCTTATGAACCTTCTGATCTCTCTTGCAAAGACTTGTAGTGAAAACATGGTATTGGCCACCATTGACCTCCTTTGGATTACTCTGATATCCTTACTGATTACTTTGATGCTGGTTACCCTGACCAGACTACTGATGATGACCACCATGTTTACCTTGACCTTGATAGCCAGAGTTTGAGCCGCCGCTACCAAACTCGGACCCCTAAGAGCCAGAACCTGACCCGCCAGGCGGCCCATTGTTATTGCCATGATTCTGACTGAGGCTGTAATTCCTGAACTCTCGCATAACCCAACAATCCTTCCAGGCATGAGTGGACGGCCTGTTGGGAAGACTGTGCTTCGGGCAAGGTTCAGTAAGCATCGCCTGAAGGTTGAAAGGCTTTGTTCCGCCAAAGGGCGGCTTAACATTACCATTGCGGCATTGGTTATTATACCCAACATTGGCGTTGGCCATTAAATCTCACCCGCCATCGGGGTGCCTCCGCTTACCGCCATTACCATGGTTTTTGCCATTATTCCTTGCTGCATTCTGATGCTCACCTTTACCATTGCCATTCTTCTTGCCCCTACTGGATTCATCCTCATCACCAGAACCAGGGTCTATTATACTATCCAAGTCTGCATACTTGGTGAGAGCCGCCATGAGCTCACCCATATCTTTGCAATAACGCTTAAGCTGCCCGAGCTTCTGCTCAAGAGGAAAAAAACGATAGTTTTTGTCCAAGATTAGGACTGCCTGAGCCGCCACAATGTTATCAGAGGAATGAATACTGGTTGAAACCCGCTGGACCCAATGGTTGGCCGACTCATCCTCATGTTGCGCGCAATGATCCAAATCAACAATCGTCAAAGGCTGCTTGCATGTCCCTTGGAAGTTTTTGATAAAACGTGCCTTTAACTCCGCCCATGAACTGGAATTGGGGGAGGGGGGGTAAACCTTTCAACCATGTATGAGCCGGCCCTTCTGACATCATAGTGAAATATTTGGCACAGACAGCATCATTGACGTCCAACATCTCCATGGCTAAATCATAACTATCAATCCAAGCCTCAGGAGGGAGATCAGTTGTATAATTGGGCACGTTGCGAGGACCCTTAAAATCTTTGGGCAAACGTTCATTACGCAAAGCCGGTACTAAACATGGCACACCAACCACCCTGGAAATTGTGCCGGCTCCCACCGAGGTTGAAGGGGTCACCTGAGGCTGCTGATAAGCCCCCAATTGAGCCGTCGCCGCTGCCTCCACCTCTCGGCGAGCTCTGGCCTCATCGACAATCACCTGAGCATGAGTAAGGGGTGGGTTATCCTGGGGTGGTCGGCGACGTCGTTCACTGCTGGAAACCTCGGATGACTCAATACACCGCTTGTAACTACGGCTTGGGAGGGGAGTTGAGTGCACCCGATCATGACTGTACAAATATTTCTCCTGCTGTGCAACCGCTATTTGCAAGAGCTCAATCGCGTTCCACGCCTCTACTACGAAGGGTGTCTGATTAGTAAGAGGGAGCGCATTGAGCCTGGTAGATGCCGCTAACGTGTTATCCACCGGGTTAGAATAATGACCAGGTGGTGTAGAAAAATGCTGAGGCAGGGTCTGATCCCTACGGGGCGAGTCTGGCAGTCGAGGCTGATTCTCCGCCCCACTCCCTGGCGCCTCTGCAGCCCGGGTTGTGCCTAGCGGATTACTTGGTCCTGCCACGGGCGTGTTAAACAGATTCCACGCCTCATACTACAAAGGCAGGCGGGTTTGGTGTCTCCTTCGAAGAACAACATTGGACGCATTCTGATCCAGACTCAAGTGAAAAGCCTCTGCCCTTATACGCTATGACTCTGGATCCATCTTGGCCCATTCCGTTGCCATCCTAGCATTCTCTGCATTAAGATCCTCCTGGGATTTGGCTACCTCATCTCGCACCTTTGCAATCTCTGCATTATGCGCTGCTTGATTCGCCGCAGTAACCTCTGTCTCTAACAAGGTTGTCCAAGTGCCCAAGAGATCTGACAAAACCTGAGCCGGCAGCACCAGCCGCTGCAGCAGCCAAACTAGACGTCATAGCTGCAGTTGTTGATGAATTGAGAGCCGGTCCTATGCCAACCATGAAGATAGCATCCCTACACGGCGGCTCATAGGGGTCTGAAATACTGTTGCCATCGAAATAGCCCCCATGCCTGGCATCTTGAAGCTGATAAATCGACTCTGTCTCTCTGGTCGAGGACTCATCACCTGAATAGATGAGAGTCTCTCCTCCATATATAGAATCTGAAAGGATCGAGAAGAGGTGTCTAGAGGGGGGGGGTGAATAGACTCTGAACCAAGAAAAGTAGCAATTTTTAAGTTCTTCAAGTTGAGGTGGAGTTTAGGCATTCACAATACATAGCAAGCAAGCATGCAAAGATTATATGAGCAGCGGAAAGTAAAGTATGCAACTTGCAAGAAAGTAAAGGGATAGGATTGGAGTGTGCAAACGCAATTGGAGACACGGAGATTTTTGGCGTGGTTCCGATAGGTGGTGCTATCGTACATCCACATTGATGGAGACTTCAACCCACGAAGGGTAACGGCTGCGCGAGTCCATGGAGGGCTCCACCCACGAAGGTTCCACGAAGAAGCAACCTTGTCTATCCCACCATGGCCATCGCCCACGAAGGACTTTCCTCACTAGGGTAGATCTTCATGAAGTAGGCGATCTCCTTGCCCGTACAAACTCCTTGGTTCAACTCCACAATCTTGACGGAGGCTCCCAAGTGACACCTAACCAATCTAGGAGACACCACTCTCCAAAAGGTAATACACCTGTGTTGATGATGAACTCCTTGCTCTTGTGCTTCAAATGATAGTCTCCCCAACACTCAACTCTCTCTCATAGGATTGGATTTGGTGGAAAGATGATTTGAGTGGAAAGCAACTTGCGGAAGGCTAGAGATCAAGATTCATATGGTAGGATTGGAATATCTTGGCCTCAACACATGAGTAGGTGGTTCTCTCTCAAAAAATGAATGCTGGAAGTGTAGGCACGTTCTGATGGCTTTCCTCACGAATGAAGAGAGGGTGGAGGGGTATATATAGCCTCCACACAAAATCAAACTGTTACACACAATTTACCAAACTCGATGAGACCGAATCAGAAAACTCGGTCAGACCGATTTAGTTCATAATGTGGCCGTTAGGCATTTCGGTGGGACCGATATGATCAACTCGGTAGGACCGATGTGCTAGGGTTAGGGTAAAACCTTGTCTCGGTTTGACCGATTACACAAACTTAGTGGGACCGATTTTGGTAAAAAGCGAAACAGAGAGTTGGTCAAGCAAACTCGGTGGGACCGATTGCATATTCTCAGCGAGACCAAAATTATTGCAATAGGCAACAGAGAGTTTGCAAGCCCATCTCAGTGAGACCGAGATCCCATCGGTGAGACCAAATTGATTAGGGTTCCTGGCAGTGGCTATGTCAAATGAACTCGGTGGCGCCGGATAGATCAAATCGGTGGGGCCGAGTTTGACTTTTGGTATGGTACATATGTGGATATGAGAAAGTGGTTGAGGGCTTTGGAGCACATCACTAAGCACTTTGAGCAAGCAAGCCATTAGGCAACACCTCATCCCCTTTTAATAGTATTGGCTTTCCTATGGACTCAATGTGATCTTGGATAACTGAAATAGAAAATGTAGAGTCCTAAGCTTTGAGCTTGAGACAATCCTTTGTCCTTAGCATCTTGAACGGGTTCCACATCCTCTTGTCCATGCCACTCCACTGTTGGACTTATCTAAAATATACTAGATAAAAGTATTAGTCCAACAAGAGATATGTTGACATTAATTACCAAAATCACCCAAGGAGCACTTGTGCTTTCAATCTCCCCCTTTTTGGTAATTGATGACAACATACATCAAAGCTTTAGATAAAGATATAGAGAAAGGCAGGTAAAGCTTTGGAAGGACATGTAACATGCATAGGCTCCCCCTACATGTATGCAATCATGTAAATATGGAACATAAGAGCATGTGAGTGCATAATCATGACAGAGCAAGCAATGAGTTGCATGTATCTTGGCTATATGCATCAAACCAAATGGTGTGAATATAGGAAATGTACCTTCATGCTCATGTTTCCTTCTTACAAACAATATGTACATCAGCAAGAGATCCTCATGCACATGAGTGTGATGCATATACTTACCTTGTGGTCTTGAGCTAGCTTTGGAAGAGATGAACCTGAGTAAACAAGGTTAGACAACACAGAAACATCTACCAAACAGAGCAAGAGCAACAAACCACAAGAGTACCAAGATTGGGATGACATGTAGAGAGTGAGTACTAGGTACTCTATTTGAGTGTAGACATGTCCCCAAAGGTAAATATATGCAATCAATTCGAAGATTTCCTTCCCTTAGATGCCTTGCTCCCCCTGAATCTTATATGGGATACTAGGAGAAGATAAGGAATAGAAAATCAGAGCAAAGCAAACACACAAACAACATGAACATGTCTTTCCCCTCTAAAGACATGTGACTTCTCTCCTCTTTGAATACCAAGCATCTGGGGTCTCTCTTTGATGTGATTATTTATCTCTCTTTCCCCCTTCTGATATGATTAAGCTTTTATGTGATCTCTCTCCCCCGTTTGACATCAATTTCCAAGATGGGGTCTTCTGGAGTGTGAGTCAAAATAGGTTTGGTCCTTGAGTCACATAGCAAAGTAGCAGGGTAAAGTAAGGTACTGGTAGAGGATAAGAATCATCGAGTGGAGATGGAACAAAATGTGTAGGATGCAAATGACAAAGTGTCTCCTCTGCATTTGAAATCGGTAACACCGAGTTGTTGTCTTTGGTGGCACCGAGGTGATTCAGTTTGACCGAAAGAGACAAATCGGTGTATCCGAGTTCATTACAAAATTAAAGCACTTGTCACTTCAGCTCTCTAAGAAAATAAGATCTCACAAGGATTTGCAGGTAATTAACTAAAGGATTTGCAATGAATTGGATGCAGGGAATGCAGAACAAAAATTAAAAAGAAAAGAGATCTAGATGAATTAAGAAGGGAAACAAATATGCAAGAGACAAATGCAAGAACAAGGAGAAACACTAGAGAAATTCATCTAGAATTGGTCGGTGACAAAGTCACCTATGTTAGAGTATACTGACTTAGGAGTCAAGTGAAGACACTTGATCATAGGTCATACTCATTGTTTAAGCTCAAAATGGGGTTGCCATTTTTCATTTACGCATTTTGATGTATTCACATCTTGTTGAGCTGCTTTGACCCATGACTTGGGGTAGAGCTTCTCTAAGATGGAATAACATACCTTGGGTGGTGGTGTTGATCTTGATCATGTAGTTGAACTTGTGTGGGATGCTCAAGGTTGATGTAGTTCATTGGGAGCATCACTTGTAATTGGAGTTCATCTACCTACATGAATTAGTTTTGCAAGGAGGAGCACTTGTGTATCCAAAGTGTCAATCGTGAAATATGATACCAAAAGAAAATGGATATATATAAATTGTCAAAGGATATGTTTGAAGGGTTCCATGCTTCCTTGTCTTCAACCACCATATTGTAGAGACTTGGTGATGTAGAGATTGCTCAAGATGTGAGTGAGTTGCAATCTCATAGATTAAGATTCATCCAAGTACCTACAAGGGTTAGATAACATGCAAGGGTGCAAATATAAACAAGACATATGATCATCATCATAAGAGAAATATCAAGGATTACTCATAGGCTCATGCCTTGCATGTATCAAAATGGAGTTCCTACTCCAAGTTTGAAATATCAATAATGTTCAATTCACCTCTCAACCGGCAAAATACTTTCTCATCAAGCAGTTTGGTGAATATATCCGCCAATTGCTTATCGGCACGAACATGCTTAAGGTCAATGTCTTCTTTAGCAACATGATTTCGAATGAAATGATGACGAACCTCAATATGCTTAGTTCGAGAATGTTGCACGCGATTGTGAGCAATATTAATAGAAATTTTATTGTCACAAAGCAATGGAACATGTTTCACATATATCCCATAATCTTTAAGAGTTTGGGTCATCCAAAATAATTGAGCACAACATGAACCGGCCGCAATGTATTCTGCTTCGGCGGTGGATAAGGACACCGAGTTTTGTTTCTTGGAGGACCAAGACACAAGAGATCTGCCAAGAAATGACAAGTACCCAAAGTGGACTTTCTATTGACCTTGTCTCCAGCATAGTCCGAATCAGAGAAGCCAACAAGATCAAAAGAAGACCACTTTGGATACCAAATGCCAAAATTTGGTGTATGTATTAAGTATCTCACTATCCTTTCACATCCTTAAGATGACATTCTTTAGGGGCCGCTTGACATCGTGAACACATGCACACACTTAGCATAATATCGGGACAGGAGGCACATAGATATAAAAATGAACCAATCATAGAGCGATAAACTTTTTGATCAATGGATTCACCATTTTTAGTCAAATCAAGATGTCCACTAGTAGGCATGGGTGTATTCATACCTTTGCATTCTCGCATATTGGACTTCTTGAACAAGTCCTTGGTGTACTTTGTTTGAGAGACAAAGGTACCTTCCTTAGTTTGCTTGATTTGTAAACCAAGAAAGAATTTGAGTTCACTCACCATGGACATCTCAAATTTCTCCGACATTAGCTTTCCAAACTTCTCACTAAAATGAGGGTTAGTTGAACCAAATATAATATCATCAACATAAATTTGGCACACAAATAATTCTCCATTAACCCTTTTAGTGAAGAGAGTAGAATCAATTTTTTTGACTCAAAGCCTTTTTCAATAAGGAACTTGGTCAAGAATTTATACCACGCTTTAGGAGCTTATTTGAGACCATAAAGAGCTTTGTGAAGTTTGTACACATGATCGGGTTTCTTAGGATTAATAAAGGTGGGAGGTTGTTTAACATAAACTTCCTCCTCAATTTCACCATTTAGAAAAGCACTTTTAATGTCCATTTGGTACAAGGTGATATCATGGTGATTAGCATAGGCAAGTAATGCGAATGGACTCAAGTCTAGCAACGGGGGCATATGTCTCACCATAGTCCATACCTTTGACTTGAGTGTAGCCATGGGTGACGATACGTGCTTTGTTGCGAACTACTTGTCCATCTTCATCTTGCTTGTTGCGAAACACCCATTTGGTACCGATGATGTTGTGGTTGTTGTCGGGCTTCTCGACCAATGTCCACACTTGGTATCTCTCAAAGTTGTGTAGCTCTTCATGCATGGCATTTATCCAATCCAGATCTTCCAATGCTTCTTCAACCTTCATGGGTTCAATGCTAGAGATGAATGAATAATGTTCACAAAAATTAGCCAAATGAGTTTTAGAGCGAGTGATTCTCCCGGTTTGGATATCATTGTAGATTTGCTCGACAGGATGGTCTCTGGCGACTCGTGAGAGCTTTTGTTTTGGTAGAGGTGGAACATCTTCTTCATCATCTTGTTCTTCTTCTTGGCCTTCTTCATTGTTGATGTTGTGGTTCTCTTGTCATGGTGGAGAAGGAGGTTGATGAGGTTCATCTTGGTGTACTTCCTTGTTTTCTTCATCTTGGTGTGTCCCACTTGTGGATGTTTCCATATCAACTCTTGGTTCACCTTGTCGTGAGGTAGAAGCTTCCACTTGGACGGGCAAGGTACTATCCTTCACCTTCGTTGGACGGATCTTGCCAATAGACAAGTCTTGGATTGCTTCCAAAGGATCTTTATCTCCTACATCAATTGGCAATTGCTCTACTTGTGAGCCGTTAGATTCATCAAACTTCACATCTACCGTCTCTTCAACCTTTCGGGTGAAATTGTTGTAAACACGGTAAGTGTGAGAGTTTGAGCCATAACCAAGTAGGAAACCTTCATGAGATTTGGGAGCAAATTTAGAACGACGATGCTTATCAAGAATATAGCACTTTGAGCTGAATACTTGAAAGTATCCAACTTGGGGTTTGTTACCGGTGAGGAGTTCGTATGCCGTCTTGCCGAGTAGCTTGTGAAGATACAAGCGATTTGTTGCATGACAAGCTGTCTCAACCGCTTCCGCCCAAAAGTGCTTTGGTGTCTTGTACTCATCAAGCATCATTCTTGCCATCTCAATAAGAGTTCGATTCTTCCTTTCAACAACTCCATTTTGTTGAGGCGTGTACGTAGCCGAGAACTTGTGTGAAATCCCTTCTTCGTCAAGGAAGGAATCCACATTTGCGTTCTTGAACTCCGTTTCGTTGTCGCTGCGAACCTTCTTGATCTTCACTTCAAATTGATTTTTGGCCTTCCTAGCGAAGTTATTGAAGATCTTTTGGACCTGTGATTTATCATCGAGAAAGAACACCCACGTAAATCTTGAAAAATCATCGACTATAACTAGACCAAATGAGTTTCCACCGGGACTTTTGTAGGCATTGGGACCAAAGAGGTCCATATGAAGTAGCTCTAGCGGTCTCCTCGTGGTCATGATATTCTTCACGGGGTGGCTTCCTCCAACCTGTTTTCCTGCTTGGCAAGCGCTGCAAAGTCTATCCTTATCAAATATGAAATCTTTAACACCAAGGATATGATCACCTTCAATAAGCTTGTCAAGGTTTCGCATGCCCACATGACCTAACCTTCTATGCCACAACCAGACTTTAGAGGATTTAGCATTTAAGCAAGTTCTAGGTTGAGCCTTTTTAGTGAAATCAACAATGTATAGATCACCTCTACGTATACCGTTAAAGACCATTTTATGATTATCTCTTCGAAACACTTGGCAATCTACTTTAGTAAATAGGACATTGAAACCGAAATCAGCAAGTCTAGATACAGAAAGTAAATTATATCCAAGAGATTCAACGAGCATGACATTTTGTATGGAGCTATCATGTGAGATGGTCGCCTTACCGATGCCAACCACCTTATCCTTTGAGTTATCACCAAAAGTGACATACTTTCGAGGGACGTTGTTTTCAGCAAGCTCACAAAATATATCTTTATCTTCGCTCATGTGATCGGTACATCCACTATCAAGGACCCATTCCTTTCCTCCTGCCATGTAGCCGCGAAGATTAGCCATAAGACCAAAGTGTTTCATTGCATCATCAAGATCATAATCACTATCATCGTCCTCATCATAGTATCCATGTTCATGTGATGGATTAATTCCTAGAGAGATTGATTCATTAGATAAATGATCATGACAATAATCACCTTTATGAAATCTAATGGCTTCGGAGATGATATTGCTAATGATTCCAACATCTCCTTTGGCACACATAAGGTCACGAAGCTCAAACAGACAATCATCAAACTTAGGATCACTAGTACTCATTTTATTCAGGGCAATTGACTTATGAAGAATCTCATCTAAATTTTGCAAGGAATAGTTTGGAAATATTTCCTCAAGAAATCTCCATATAGTATAAGCACAATGAAGAGTAGGCAAGTGACCAATCAAATTTCTAGGCAATCCTCTAATGATAAGATTGATAGTTCTAAGATTACGAATCATGTCAAGATCCTCATCGGGAGTGGGATGCAAAGGATCAACAAGGCGAGCACAAGGGTTGGTAATGTACTTGCTCAAATGATATTCATTGAAAATCTCAAGCATCTCATTTTTCCACTCATGAAAGTACTCTCCATCAAGTATAGGCACTCTATGTCTAAGACTCCCCAACATAGACTCATCCATCTTCCTCCAATGGTGATTAAACCAAAGCAATGGAGACCAATGCTCTGATACTAATTGAAAGGATCGAGAAGTGGTGTCTAGAGGGGGGTGAATAGACACTCAACCAAGAAAAGTAGCAATTTTTAAGTTCTTCAAGTTGAGGTGGAGTTTAAGAACAAGTTTAAGCATTCACAATACATATCAAGCAAGCATGCAAAGAGTATATGAGCAACGGAAAGTAAAGTATGCAACTTGCAAGAAAGTAAAGGGATGGGATTGGAGTGTGCAAACGCAATTGGAGACATGGAGATTTTTGGCGTGGTTCCGATAGGTGGTGCTATCGTACATCCACGTTGATGGAGACTTCAACCCACGAAGGATAACGGCTGCGCGAGTCCATGGAGGGCTCCACCCACGAAGGGTCCATGAAGAAGCAACCTTATCTATCCCACCATGGCCATCGCACATGAAGGACTTGCCTCACTAGGGTAGATCTTCATGAAGTAGGCGATCTCCTTGCTCGTACAAACTCCTTGGTTCAACTCCACAATCTTGACGGAGGCTCCCAAGTGACACCTAACCAATCTAGGAGACACCACTCTCCAAAAGCTAATAGATGGTGTGTTGATGATGAACTCCTTGCTCTTGTGCTTCAAATGATAGTCTCCCCAACACTCAACTCTCTCGGATTGGATTTGGTGGAAAGATGATTTGAATGGAAAGCAACTTGGGGAAGGCTAGAGATCAAGATTCATATGGTAGGATTGGAATATCTTGGCCTCAACACATGAGTAGGAGGTTCACTCTCAAAAAATGAATGCTGGAAGTGTAGGCACGTTCTGATGGCTTTCCTCATGAATGAAGAGACGGTGGATGGGTATATATAGCCTCCACACAAAATCTAACCGTTACACATCACTTACCAAACTTGGTGAGACTGAATTAGAAAACTCGATCATGCCGATTTAGTTAATAATGTGACCGTTAGGCATTTCGGTGGCACCGATATGATCAACTCGGTAGGACTGATGTACTAGGGTTAGGGTAAAACCTCGTCTCGGTTTGACAGATTACACAAACTCGGTGGGACCGATTTTGGTAAAAAGCAAAACATAGAGTTGGTCAAGAAAACTCGGTGGGACCGATTGCATATTCTCGGTGAGACCAAAATTATTGCAATAGGCAACAGAGAGTTTGCAAGCCCATCTGGGTGAGACCGAGATCCCATCAGTGAGACTGAATTGATTAGGGTTTCAAGAAGTGGCTATGTCAAATGAACTCGGTGGCGCCGGATAGATCAAATTAGTGGGGACGAGTTTGACTTTTGGTATGGGACATATGTGGATATGAGAAAGTGGTTGAGGGCTTTGGAGCATATCACTAAGCACTTTGAGCAAGCAAGCCATTAAGCAACACCTCATCCCCTTTTAATAGTATTGGCTTTCCTATGGACTCAATGTGATCTTGGATCACTGAAATAGAAAATGTAGAGTCCCGAGCTTTGAGCTTGAGCCAATCCTTTGTCCTTAACATCTTGAAGGGGTTCCACATCCTCTTGTCCATGCCACTCCATTGTTGGACTTATCTGAAATATACTAGATAAAAGTATTAGTCCAACAAGATATATGTTGACATTAATTACCAAAATCACCCAGGGAGCACTTGTGCTTTCAGAATCCTCTGTAAGATCCATACCATGTGTGCAACCGACGAACACACTCTTCCGGGTGGGTTGCATGCCCCGAGCTGACTCGATGATGTCGATGGAGATGTCCGGCTCAGACTCTGATTCGCCAATCTTTCCGATGAAGACATGAATTCCGCCAAAGGGGAACGGTACCCGTACTCGATTGAGTAGGCCTCGGGGCCCCAGCCAGCGTCATCGATGTAGAGCTTGCCGCAGCGACTCTTAGTCATCCTGCCAACAGCATACCTTGATCCCTGGGAAAGAGCCCTTCAAGAACTCTAAACCACCATGTGTTGGCCCCATGGTGGGTGCTAACTATCGTGGGGTTAACATAATAGATGTCCTAGTGAAAGGACTTAACCGTGGAGCCATCGCAACATAGGTTAGATTAAAGGGGTTGATCGGGACGAGAGACACGAGTTCACCCAGGTTCGGCCCCTCACAATCAAGGTAAAAGCCTACGTCCTATTTTGAGTTGTATTGCTTGAGTATCGATTACAAGGGAGCGGAATCGCTTGACCTAGCTATTGATTGATTGTAACTTAAGTTTACCCACCTCAGGGTCTCGTCTTTATATACACAGGTCGAGGCCCTGGGCTTACAAGAGTCCAGGTTGGGTCATACTTCATGATTGACTCTAGTTCTAAGTTGCCTTGCCTTATTAAGCAAGTTTCCATTGGGAAGTTTACACCTCCGGGTCATGCACGATCCTCTGGTCTTGGGCCTTCGTCGGCTCATCACGTAAGTCGCCTCCCGGCTTCATGTCTTGGTCTCTTGGGCCTGTCTAAGGCCTTATTGTTTAAGTCACCAACATATTAACCCGGCCCTTTTAGGGTGGGTTATACCATGGGGTTATATCCCCAATAGTAACCATGAGCCGTTACTCTACAACTATAATGCAAACTACACATAGGCATTGTTCATAACTAATTTGCACTAGTGATTAAACTAAATTAATACATAAGTGTGCTCCCACTCAAATCAATATCTCTCATAATGAAAGTGAGTGATTCAAGACCCTGATCTTATTCTCATCCATTGATGAGGACATCACTGATGATGAGAATTTTGATCAATAGGTAAACTTTTGTCAATCATATCTCATATGTGTCTTGTTCATCTTTTGATGCTTCGTGCTCTGAGCTTAGAATGATTCTTCCAGCACTTCAAGACAACTGAGTATTATCTGCTTACATGGTTAGACCATCCACCCCTCTAACACCTCACAATCTGTCTATACTCATGTGGACATGACACACTCCGAAAGGCTACGTGTTATAGATGGTTGCAACACTGGGAAGAGCACCTTTTAACTTGATATTTACTGTGAGAGATCACCCTAATAATTGATTATTGCGTAACCAAAGGGTGCAAACAATAAAAGGATAAACATCTCAGGCAATTCATAATATCATGATATGGTATAGCCCTGGGGTCTTCATTGTCTTCTTAAATCTTTAGTTGAAACGTTATTGTGGCTGCAGAAAAATCATTGTTGTGGTAGCCATTTCAAAAACTGCCATGGTAGCTATCTCTCAAATCGTTGTTGTGGTGACCATTTCAAAAACGTCGTTGTGGCACCAATTTTAGAAAACACTGCCATGGCACAAAAAATTCCAGGCTTTCTCCCTGTGTCCGGCACATCAGTCTCACGCTAGGGTCCTTCGTGTAAGGCTTGTCACCATCACCTATAACATGTAGGGTATCTCTAGATCTATTACATTAAAGTGAGAATCCCGTGGCTCCAGACATCATGTCATACTGTGACGCGCATGTCACTTACATTACAATATATAACCATCTCACACATAAACACATTATCATGACGAAGTCTATACCACATCACATGCAACCTGAAAAAGCCAACTTAGACGTCCTCTAATTGGTTTGACAAGTTTTAATTACATGGCTTCTATGGTTTCCCGATAACATAGCTACCTAACTTCACCATTAAGGAAAAATTGTTGTCACTAGATTAACTTTCGTGGTGTGTGAGGGAAGAGACTTAATTAAAAACCACTAGCCCCACACTAAACTTCGTCAATACGCATGACCCTCTAGAAGATCGAATATCTTCATCACCTACGTGTTTGCGATAGTTCACTATTCTTGACTACGATGAAGCCCAAAGAACTGTTAGCAGATCGTCGACAGCCAGAGCCGACCGATTGTTAGAACTTTTTACAAAGTCACATCATGCCGTCAATGAACTGAACCGAAGCAACGCTTGAGGGAAACATAGCAAGAACATCAAACCCTCACATCCACATGTGATCTAGATCGAATCCTGCATCTACTCATTGAACCGCTCATGATGCCATTATGGGGAAACATAGTAGAAAACAAAAAAATCGTCCTATGATCACCCAGGAACAACATGAAGATGCATTAATGATTTGGATTCGACTGCTACCGACTCCGAGTTGCAGAGGAAGAAGATGAGTCGGTGTAGATCGTACTTGGATTCCCTCAAACCATAGATGTATGATCCAGCGAACCACCCACGGACAGTCTCTCAAACGGAAGACCGAAGGCACAACCTCCCTATGGTCGCAAGCGTACGGTCTTCACGATCCGGCAGCGCTTCACCATCCAGAGCTAATTGTCGCCGAAGAATTAGAGGGGGGGATTATAACCACACTGAGTTTATAATTATGAGGATTAGAGGATCTAGGTCTATCTCTAATTGATCAGCTAGGACCAACTAGAACTAGAGAACTAGAGGAGGCTCCAAAACTTGTGTAAAGAAAAGGTGGAAAATCCTCTAGTATATCTACTACCACTATAAAAGAAAGAGAGGGCGGAGAACCAGATCATCCTATCCATTGAAACCTGCAATCTGATGGTCTACATCCCTCCAGCATACTAAACGCGTTTTGCGCTATAATTACCCACCATGACATTGCTTTAATTAATTACCTAAAATCATCGTTAACGAAATCTCCCCCTCGCCAACGAAACTGCTACCCCGCTACGTCTTCGTCTCTCTCCACCTGCACGCCCCTAAAAAACCGCTCCCGCTGTGCACGCACGCACGCCCCACACTCGCTTGCTCCTCCTCTTCCCAACGACTAGAGCACGGGTCGTCCGCCGACCCCGTCCTCGCCATCCTCCACCGCTCCTCTTCACCACTTTCTCTCCGCTGCCGCCCTGGTCCTCTTGGCCGTCGGTCTCCTCCGTCCACCTCCTCGTCCACTGCCCACCCACCCAAATCACCGCCGCCTCGCTCCTCCCTGCCCCGGCCACCGCTGCCGCCGATAGCCACGCCCCGCTGCAACCCCCCTCCTCCCATAACCTCTCTCTATTCCTCGCATGCGGCATCGGTTCCCCTCGCCATGGGTGGCTCCACCATGCGGCTGCGGGGTGGTCGTCGAGGTCGCCGGGTGGGCCTCCCGCTCGCTACCCCGATCGACCACCTCTTTTGGATCCTCCCTTGGCTCACTATCACCGGCCATCTGTGGCTCGGACCCAGATTTCTTTGCCAAGCCGGACAGCATGGGATCGGAGATGCTCTAAACTTCAACTGGAGATATTTGTAGTGTACAAATGGACTCGATTTTTTTATGAGGGCGCGCACATGCTGTCACATGGTTGGTCGCTGAAGGCATGGGCAGACTCAGCTTTGTGGTGACCACAATGGTAAACTTTCTCCAATTATGATCTCTCCCAGACTAAGTATACTGCTCAGTGATCATGAAATGAAATCCAGGCCACTAGATGAGGCCGTCCACGTACCTCCTAAAGAGACCAATGAATTTTCACTGCTCACATTCAGTCTCTTTTGTTTCTAGAATTATGAGTAATAATAAAACCTTAAGAATATGTTCTCTTGTATTGAGATGGGCACAACCGCACAAGAACCCATAATTTGTTACCTTCTTTCTTCAGTTGCATCCTTCACATGGTACACTAGGTAAATTATGGTTTCCATACACAAGCTTGAAGCTTTTTTAGTAACAGTGCAACATTGAAGTTGTTGTATGGATACCTATTGCAGTGGTTGAAATATTTTCTACCAATTATGTGTTCATCTCCTACTGTAAGTACATGACCACAATAAAAAAAGGGAATGGGATTGTTCTGTATGTGAACCAGCACCATGGTAATTCCTCTATTCATTAAGGAGACAAAATATGCACCCGATGAATTTATCAAGCAACAAAGATTGCCACTCACTTTTCCAACATCACAAGTCATTTAGCTCGATCCCTCACATATCCACTAACTTAATTTCACTGTTTTTTTGCTAATAGTTTCATTCTTTCAATGCATGATTGTCTTACTTACGAGCATTGATGCTACTTGGTGTAACGGGTACAGTGGCTTGCATAGTCACAAACTTAATTTCAGTATGTGTTTTCATCTAATAGTTTCATTCTTCAAATGCAGGATTACCTTACTTACATGAGCATTGATGCTACTTGGTGTAACGGGTACAATGGTTTCATTATTTTAATTTTAATAATTGGAACAGGGCCACTCAACAAAAGGTTAGCATTCAATACTTTTTTACTATTCTTCTGCACACATTTTGACTATTCATGTAATTCTTAGTAATTCCTGGTGTTACTAATCTTTGTGTATTTATATAGTAATGCTTGTTATTTTACCTAAAAAATTCACAGGAGAGTTGCAAAGCTGCTTGACTATCAGGAGTTTGTTGCCATAATGCACAAAGAGGCAGAGATTGTTGCAATATCTGCTCAACAAGTTAGGATTGTAATTGCTAGCTCCACAACCCAGGATACGATGTGTTCATTCTAAAATTATACAAATTTCAATCTTTGAGTAAATTCTTATACATTAGCATTCTTGTGTACGGTCAGTACTTTGGGTAATTTGTGAGGAAAGAAACAAGATTAGTTTCTATAAAAACTGACACTCTGTGCATGAACCTAAGCCCTTGAGGACACAAGAAAGAACACCTATGCTACAGACATCTCCTCGTTTCAATACAACTAGATTGTTGCTATCCTCTTAAGTCTCCATAATTCCCTCTTTTTTTCATAACTGCTTCCATGTACTTATCTGAGTAAAAATCAAATACCATTTTTTAGTTTTGAAAACCCACTTCTGCCATTTGATATCTCCCACATCTATTCTTTTCACCTTGCATGAATTTAAAATCTTACAATCGCCAATTCTGTAATTTATTTAGGTAATTTTACCATGTTTAGTATTATTTCACAACTATCAAGTCCTAGAGCGGCATGGTAACACGACTTTCCATGATTACTGAATTTAGTGAAGCAGAACAGTTTAGATAGCAGTTAACAAGTTGTGCAATCACCCTGATCCTTCAAAAATTTCATTGGCAATTTACCAGTGAACTTGGTTAGCTTATCGTTCTTCCATTATTTAACAAATTCAAAGACCTCGAAGGAGGAGCAAAGGGTGGGAGGTTGACACTTTAAATAGCTATTTGAAAGTCTGAAGGAGTAGCTCCATTGGGTGGGATGTTGATGTCATATGCCCAAAAGCGTAATCTGCCAAAATGTTAAAAATGTATGCTTCGGTATGCTATAGACTTCAAATCTCAAGCTCTTTCAGTTGACAAAAAATCTTCTTGACTTCAGGACAAAAATTAATCTGAATGGAATATCTCATAACAACTGCAATGGGTGTTGTTAAGAAAGCTCTTGACAACGGAGTTCTACTAGCAGAGGTAAGTTATTTTGTTCTTGAGAAGGTTGTAAGGAGATAACCTTTCTTACCGGAGATGTTCACAACATAGTTTGAATAATGGTGTATCTCGTTTCAAAGGCCTATGTCGATACAATTGGAGATCTTGAAAAGTACAACACCAAACTTTGTGAAAAGTTTCTGGGCATCAAATTTGTGGTTGCCAAGAAAGCTGATAGTCTCTACCCTGCTGTTATGGGAGCAAGTATATTTGTAAAGGGATTTCCTTTCAATCTCTTATTCATGTTGAGTTATTTCATGTCTTCTGTTCAGAAGAACTATGATGCATGTAGAATGCTTAATAGGTTAACTATATATCTTCTCTATTGAAACCAAGGTTGTACATATGCAGAAGCTAGATTGTTTTGTTGAATAAACTAAAGGGGGTATCGAGAAGAAGGTGAAATTCCTTTAGAAGGGGTATTGAGAATGTTGTGTTGAATAACAATCTTCGAGAACACAATAAAAGGATAGTGGTCAAGGGTTGCATGTCCGAGTGCCTACGGAGAAGAAGGTGGAATTCCTTTAGATGGCCTGACTTCAAAAGAAAGCTGCAGTTGTTGGTGTGAATGTCGAAGTGCATCATTCATCTGAGGGGAAACGTGGTACTTGGAATATCTAACACAACACCCTTTAAGAGTTGGTAAATATAACTATTTCCCACTTGGATTAGGAATCTCTTATGAGAAATGGAATTTTAATTGGTGTACAGGTAGTGTAGATTTCAGAGGAAAATCTGATGGGGTTGCATCAATTTCTGGCATACCTGCTTTTATTATTTCCGGAAAGGTTTTTTGCATTAATGAAACTTTTGATGTCTTCGTAACTTTCACTTGTTCTCCCCATCCGAAAATAATGCATGATGCATGAGTTTAGGTTCTAATGCAAAGATGAGATTATCTATTGAAGAACTGGTGTTGTACAACTTTATATTATCATCAGCTCAAGTTTACATAGTATCAAGTGGAGTCCACGGGAATCTTAAAGAAGCTTGGTTTGACCGTGGGTTGTGGATCACCGCCGCAAGAACATGTCACTAAAGGTATGCAGTCTAATGTCCAGAGGCTCAAGATACAAGACCAAGCTTGTTATCTTCCCAAGTTGTGCTCACATGGTCAAGGTATGGTGCATGTTCCTTTTATTTGTCTATTTTATATGTTTGTATGTTTTCATCCCTCTTTGACTGCTCTCTTGTTCCAAGGCATTCTACTCTAGATGAGTTTGCAATGGCCATCCTGGTCTAGGGCGGCCATCACTCGCAGGGGCCCAGAAGCACTTGGTCGAAGTTGTGAAGGATATAGTTCAGGTTTAGGCATACAAGGTACACAACAAGCTTCGTGTTTAGAGGATGAACTGACACTAGTTGGGAGCTAGAATGAAGAAGGCTACCTGTGTGGAGAAAGAGGAGAAATGATGAGATGTTTATGGCAATTAGTGGATGTTGTTATCTTAGTTTCTGAATGTTTGTCTTGGCCTGCTCGGACACCTTGTTTGATATCTGAATAGCCCTTTCCACTCACTGTTCAAATATGCCCTTCATTTATTTGCATATGACCAGACAATGTAGTTCAAATAATTAAGTTGTTATCCCAGGAATATTTTGTGAAATGATGTTTAGCCTTTAAAAATGTCTTATATTTTGGGACTGGGGTAGTGTCATCTCACATAATCTTCATTCATTATATAGATTACATTTTTATTTATTTATGTTTTAGAAAAGTATAGGTCGAGTGTTAGTCCAGACGTGCGTTCCACGTGCAAGCTT
>NC_041393.1:437693505-437698247 GCF_002162155.2 Triticum dicoccoides | reverse complement strand
AAGAGGAGGGGACTCCCCCTCCAATTCAGCCTCCTTCTCGGAAAACCCTATTAGCCGCTCGCTGCGGCGAATTGTCGGGCGTTCGCACAGGGGCAAGCATGCCAACGACGCGACATGGGCCGGCCCACTTCCAACTTTACACAGTGCGGTCAACGGGTTTGGGAACCTTCTAGAAGGTTCCCTGGACCGGGTTTTTTCATGTGATGTTTCTTTTCTGGTTATTCCGGGTTCCATTCGGTTTTTGCTTTCTTTTTTTCTTTTTCCTGCTTCTTTTTTCTGTTTCTCCTTTTCTTTTCTTTTCTTTTCACTTTTACTTTTTGTTTTACTTTTTCACGTTTTTTTATTTTCCGAAAAATGTTCATGTTTTCCAAATATTTTCCAAAAGTTTGAAAATTGTTCAATTGTTCAGAATTTTTGTTTTGCTTTTTCCAAGAAATGATCGAAAATTCATAAAAGCGTATAGAATTTTCATATTTTCGAAAATGTTTCTAGTTTTATGTATTAGCATTTGTTCGCATTACCAAAAAATTGTTTAGAATTTTCAAATTGTTCTTTTACTTCAAATTTTGTTCTCGAAATTCAAAAAATGTTTGGGGATTTGTTTTTTTGTCCCCATGTTAAATTCTTTGTCTCGATTTTAAAGGAAAATGTCTAAACTGAAAAATGTTCCGCGTTTTTCATTTTTTTGTCCCAATGTTCAAATTTTGTACTCTAAATTCAAAACATATTCGGGATTTTAATAAAAACTCCATGTTCAAATTTTGCTCTCTAAATTCAAAATATGTTCGGGATTTTCAAATTTGTGTTCCTATATTAAATTTTTGGTCTTGATTTTAAAATAAAATGTCTAAACTGAAAATCATTCGGTGTTTTTCATTTTTTGTCCCCATGTTCAAACTTTGTTCTTGATTTCAAAATTTTGTTCTCTAAATTCAAAAAAAAAAATTGGGATGTAATAAAAAAATCCCATGTTCAAATTTTGTTCTTTAAATTCGAAAGATGTTCGGGATTTTCAATTTTTTGTTCAAAACTAAAATGTATTCATACGTTTTGAAAATTTGGTCGTGTCTGTCATGATTGCTCCGAAGTATAATTTTTGCTCCATCTTTTAGAAATCTGCTCGTGATTGTTTTTCAAGTGTTATGTTTTGCAGCTGGATTTAGGTCTTCTAGTATCGTGATGTACATCCATTAGTAAGACTTGATGGGCGCTTTGGCTAGCAGCACTCACAAATTAACCTGCGGTCGCAGGTTTGAATCCTGGCAACTCAGCTTTTTCGCGTTCGTCATTATTTGCACCTCGCACTGTGTGGGCCGTCCCAGTTAGCGTGCCCTCTCTGCGTCGGGTTCCTATTTGATGCAAAATGCGTCCTATAGGAGATCTCCTCCTTCTCCCCTTTCCATGGGGAGAAGGGGGTGCCAACACTATTGGGCCCTTGTGGCCCAATGCCCCCTCCACCTCTTGGAATTTTAAGCCCGTTGGTATTTAATTAAATATAAAAGCCTCCTAGCTATTATTAGAGCCTTCCATTCTTAATTTAACATCTCTGAATACATTTTTCTCACCTATATATTATTTACCGGTAATACCCGGTAGTGCCCGATGAACTCCGAAACCCTTCCGGTGACCCCAAAACGCTTCTGGTTCCTCTCGAAACTATTTTGCAGTAACGAAACTATTCCAAAAGTAAATCTTTGATACTCCAATCATAGTAACACTCAATAGACCGTGATTAACTTAAGCTTCTGACCCTGTAGGTTCGGTAAAACATAGAAATGAACAAAATTCCTTTGTTCAGTGACCGATAGCGGAACCGTGGACGCCCATATCAATCCCTATGAGTACACGAATGACATTCGAGTGAAAGTTTGGTTATCATGTGTTAATCCCTTTGCTTCACGATACTTCACAAAACCCGAGGTGACATGTATCAGTATCCTCTTGAGTCACACACATGCTCACTATACCGTTCTCCTCGTCAACGGTTTTGTTTCTCTTTCTCGTTGACATGTTCCGGCATCACCGCCATATAATCACCTATGTCTGGCCAGACGATGATGGATGTCGTCACACAGAGAGGGCCCTAAGAATATCTCTCCATCGTTGAAGGAGCAAATTCCAATCTTGAGCTATTCAGTCCCTTGTCAAACTTTCCGATGAATCTGTAAGTTGTTGTTATGATCACCATGTTATAGATGATGTTTCAGCAACCCCAAAGTTCATCGTATGGTAAGAAGTGACTACGATACTCTCATGGTCTAAGAAACTAAATCACATGTCAACATGTTGTGTCATAACAATTGAGTTCTGAAGATTGCATGTAAAAGTATAACAAAAATGTCTTGGGTCAATTCAATACAATCTTTTTTAACGTCATATTTTCAAAGTTGTTTTAGGACGATCATTACACTTAATGATATCCTAAAATCCGGAAAACATGATCACTAAAAACATTTGAGCTTGTCTTAGAGGCAAGACTAGGAATCATATTTTACCATTTATCATTCCACACATGCATATGAGTTTTCCACTAAATCGCATATTCCAGGATCATAGCAGTTATAGCATAGAACATAAACTCTTAGTTATGAACATGGAGATATAATAATACAATATTATTGCCTCTAGGGCATATTTCCAACAAGGAGGCCATGGCGGGTGTGGTGCGTATAGGAGATAGAAAGTTGAGGACGGTGGATGGATGTGACTATGCTGTCGGACTGGGGGTTTAAATAAAGGCGAAGGGTAGGGCATGCGGCGAGGTCCTTAGTGGTGGGCGGCAGACGGACGGACGGTGTTGGTGTACAAAACTAGGAGCTCTTCTGTACCCCTTACTTGTGCATGGGCAGTCGTAGCCACGCTTGCGGCAGGGCTTGGTAGGGCAGGAGGGGACAAAACACAAGACTACCAAGATAAACATTCAAGACAGCGAACAAAGAGTAGAGGACAAGCTGGACCTCCCCCGGCAACATCCTTGCCGGGGCGGCTTGCGTAGCCCCGGCAAGCTCCTTGCCGGGACAACCCGTGAAGCACCAGTTAGATCATCACCCTTGAGGCTGAGAGCTTTGACGCCATCGACAACGTCAAGGCCAAGACTTGAGGACGCATGCGTAGTAGCATGCAGATCTTTGTGAAGACTAATGGCCTACAGATCCACGTGGGACCAGAAGACAAAGACCCCTGGCAAGGCCCTTGCCGGGGACGACTGCGAGGCCCCGGGGCTAGCCTTGCCAGGGATGATTGCGGGGCCACAGCTAGGCCCGCGCACGACAAGTCTTCGCCACCTCACCACCGTTCCAGCGCGATAGCCAGCTTGCCAGCTAGGCAGACGCCTGTGTGGTGGCATGCAGATCTTCGTCGAGGCTCTACCACCGCGCCAACACAGCAGCTAGCCATCCAGCATGGTATTGCATGCCTCGTCAACCTACACTTCTATCAAGGCAAGGAGAAGGCGGGGACGTACGGGACGGGCTTCTGTTACCGTCACTGATAAAGTAAGAGGGCACGTAGGCAGCGCATTAAATGCGTCTGTCCTACGATGCTGAACTATAAGTTTGAAGACTGTAGATACTTTCCACTTCCTGTGTGCCGCTGTGGCAACCCCTTTGACGTATAAAAGGAGGCCCGAGGCATACTGGAGAAGGATTCCGACTTTTTGGACTGGGCATGCACCGCAGCTAGTTCAAGAACTCAAGAACACAGAATATACACACAAGCAGGACTAGGGTTTTACGCACCAGTGCGACACGAACCTAGGTAAACATCCCTTGCGCTGATCACTAGACATGCTCTTTGTGCAACTCTCTCCCTGCCTACCGTAGAAGGGATCCCCGTGATCCCATAGGTGTCGTTTCCCCGACATCTTTGGCGCGCCAGGTAGGGGGAGAAGTTGTGAGAATCTGGTTTGGTAGTTAGTGCAGCAGTTCCTTCATCGCCATGGCTCCGAAGAAGAAGACGATCACGATGATCGGTTCGTCTGGAGCCGCTCGCCCATGCCAGCACGGACGGGCGGCATGGAAGACACTGGTCGTGGAGGCAATCAAGACCATCCACGTCGTTCCGGTACCAGCAGCCAAGCGAGTGGTGTCGTTTGCAGCCGCAACGACGATCCGCGCAGCGATAAAAAGCTAAGTCACACCAAACCTTGGGTAATTTCCTTTTTGTAAGGTTATTTCCCTCAAATGGTTTCGGTTTTTGTATGGAAAACCTGCACACGAAGGAACCCTGCCACTATTGGCAGCACCCTTGTTCTGTTTCGAGTCCGCTCAATAGCTCAAGTGGCTGCGCCAAGAACGGCAAGGTGGCTTGCCCGGCAGCAACACCCCCAAGCAGGCTACCGAGGATCCGTTCCTCAAAGCACCCATGGCAAGGGTTAATGCACCGGCAAGCCTATCCAACTAAGCGTAGGGTGTAGTACATACAAAGAGAAACCAAATAGGAAAATAACATGCATTTAGTTCAAAGCACAACAAGGTTATATTACATCAGTGGTTGCCGCGGTTCTAACTTAAGATAAAATTGTCTTGGGTTCGAACTCGCAGCACCAACAATAAATGGAGCAGTTAATCCCGATGCTAGCCCTCTAGCCTCTTGACTCCACCGACACAGCTGATGATGGGCTCGATACGCACTACTGGAATCAGCTACTTTGCCATCTGCCAGCTCTTTGCCGTCAGCTAGCAGACGGCAAAGAAGCTCTCGCCGCCCCCACCACCGTCCCCCGCCCTCGCCGCCCCCGCCAC
>NC_041393.1:437660049-437693086 GCF_002162155.2 Triticum dicoccoides | reverse complement strand
TTAGAAAAGAAGAAAATTTAGTGTTAGTGTTAGAAAAAAGAATATGTAGAAGAAAAGAAGAAGAAGTGGAAAAAAGATGAAAAAGAAGAAAAGAAAAGAAGTAGAAAAAAGATGAAAAAGAAGAAGAAGAAAAGAAGTAGAAGAAGTAGAAGAAGAAGAAAAGAAGAAAAGAAAAGAAGTAAAAGAAGTAGAAAAAAGATGAAAAAAGAAGAAGAAGAAGAAGAAAGGAAATAAGAAGAAAGGAAAGAAGAAGAAGAAGAAGAAGAAAAAAGGAAAGAAGAAGAAGGATAGAGGAAGAAGAAGAAAGGAAAGAAGAAGAAAAAAGAAGAAGAAGAGAAGGAAAGAAGAAGAAGGATAGAAGGAAACACCCCGACCACTGACCCCGACACCCCAACCCCGACACCACACCCCAACACCTGACCCCGACACCCTGACCCCGACACCCTGACCCCGACACCCCGACCCCGACGCCTAACCACCTAACGGAGTAACAGCGCAATTATTGCTGATGGCAAAGGACCCTTTGCTGTCAGCCACCCGAAGCGGACGGCAATGTAGCTCTTTGCTGTCCCGTACATTGGCTTCCACTTTTGCCGTCCGCGGCGGACGGCAAAGACCTTTGTCGTCCGCTCGGTTCATCAACAACTTAGAGCCCGGCAGCGGCGAGGACCTCGTCGTCGAACACCTCCCCTTTGGCTGGCGCTCCGGTGCTTGCCATCCCTGGGAGGCTGACAAACAGATCATCGCCCACCTTCAAGTACTTGCTTGGGGCAGGGGCTGAAGAGGAAGAGGTTTGTTCATCGACCACCTCCTCCCCGACAGACTCCTTGGCGACCTCCTCAGTGGCAGCCTTGCCGGCCTCCCCGGCAGGCCCCTTGGTTGCCTCCTCGGTAGCAGCCTTGCCGGCCTCCCCGGCAAGCCCCTTGGTGGCCCCCTCAGCAGCTGCCTTGCCGGCCTCTCCAGCAGATCCCTTGGCGGCCTCCTCGGCGGCAATATTGGTGGCCTTAGCCTCGACATCCTTGGCGGTCTCCTCGATCATAGCATCGGCGTCCGCCTGGTCCATCAGGGGAGGATCTGGAGACCAAAAAGGAGAGTAAGGCAGAGCTAAAACCAAAGTTCAAGACGAAGGAAAGAAGGAAAACCGCATGGCAAAGATGACAAGGGGCGAGAGGCAAACGGCTTACCTGTGATGAGTGGAGAGGAAGCGTTTCCCTTCCCGGCAACATCCGTTGCCGGGATGGAGTCGCCAGCGCCTGCGCCCACCACCTCTTTCTCCATGCGCGTTGTCTCGTCGGTGGATGCCCTTGCTGGGGACACCCCTCTGGTTGGTGTGGTTGACGGGGGCGGCGTGTCAGGGGTGGCCCTCAGTGGCTCCTTCTGCTGCTGCTCTCCTCCTGCGAACCCGACAAGGTTAGCACTAAAGATACACACTCCAACGCCCGCCGGTGAGAAATGAGTAGCAGACTTACGCTGGGGGCTGGAGTGGGGGCTGCGTTGAGGGCTGGTATCCGGGCTGATCCCGATCATCCTCGGCGCGCGTGAAGTGCTTGTCGGGGGCTCATCGCCCGTCGAGGCCTTGGCTCTCTTCGCCACCCTCTGAGCCAGTGTCTCCATATCCGTACGAAGACAAGATCAAGTCAAGACAAGATAACCCAAATGAAGGATCAAGGAATGGATGGGGAGGCAAAGTGCTTACTCATTTTCCTCTTCTGTCCTCCTCTTCCTCTTTGGGCTGAAAGACCCGAGGTCGAAGTTGGCCACCGGAGCAGCGTCCGCAAGGGGAGGAGGAGGAGATGGAGTCCTGGACCACTTGGACGAGGAGGAGGCAGCAGCCGTGGCTTTCCTCACCGCCGCAGTCGTAGTCTTCTTTGTTGCCGCGGCTTTCTTCTCAGCCGTCGCGGCTGTCGCTGTCAAAACCGGCAGATCTCGGGTAGAGGGTCCCGTACTGTGCGTCTGAGGATCGAATGTAACAGGAGACAGGGGACACAATGTTTACCCAGGTTTGGGCCCTCTTAATGGAGGTAATACCCTACTTCCTGCTTGATTGACTTTGATTTGTATAGGGGTTACAAGAGTTGATCTACCTCGAGATCGTAATGGATAAACCCTAGATGTCTAGCCTGTATGATTGTGATTGTCCCTACGGACTAAACCCTCCAATTTATATAAACACCGAAGGAGGCTAGGGTTATACAAAGTCGGTTAACAGAGGAAGGAAACTACATATCCGGACGCTAAGCTTGTCGTCCACGCAAAGGAGAGTTCCATCCGGACACTTGAGAAGGCCTTCAATTCTGTATCTTCATGACCCGTCAGTATGGCCCATGTCACGTAGGTCGGCTCTCTAAGGACTCCCTCAGCAGCCCCCGAACTTGCCTTCAATGATGACGTTGTATCCGGCTTCAGTTCTTCAGCTTTGCAAGGTGAGTTCCCCATTGTATATAGTTCGGCCTTTACATTTAAATATTGTGCTCTAGCTTCCGCGCCGTTGTCGCCTCGGCTTCCACGTGTCAAATGAATACGAAGGGTCTAAGTATTTTTACAAGTAACCCCTTGACCATGTAGGGAAGGCGCTTATTTAAGGAGACTGAATCTCAGATGCCATTCCTCACCAGGCGAAAAATCCTTAGAGCTTGCCATAGGAAACCAACCAAAGATGGCCAATGCTCCTTGTTCTTCCTCGCGCCCCTACGGCCCTCAAGAAGGCAACTGGGAGAGCTGCTTGGTGCCCCACGCCCAGTTGACCAAGCTTCAGGCGCAGGGATACCCCCCTCCATCGGATCTAGTCCCCGTTCGGGCGGGATTAACTACCTTCAATGGTGAAGCCCTGGCGGAGAAATTCCCCTTCATTTCATTCCTGCTGAGGGGCGTGGGATTTCCAATCTACCCTTTCCTCAGGGGTCTTCTGGAGTATTATGGTCTCCAACTGCACAACCTCACGTCGGGCTCCATTCTACACATCACGGGCTTTGTTGCTCTTTGCGAGTTGTTCCTAGGCTGCGAGGCCCATTTCGATTTATGGAGGAAATATTTCTGCCTCATCCCCCGCTCCCAGAAGGGATCCATATTTGAGGTGGGCGGTGCCGAAGTATGGCGTATAGGCGGAACAGGATACCTGTCCGGCACTCCGAAGAAGGCATCCGAGGAGTGGCCCTCAGAGTGGTTCTACATTGAAGACGTTGTCCTTCCGGACCCAATCTGACAAGGTCTTCCCGAATTTTCCTCCGCTCCTTTAAAGAAGCGTGCCAGTTGGCATCCCCGCAGCTATGAAGAAGAAGATAGTGCGGGAGTTAAGAGGCTAGTGAACAAGATTAGAATACTTGCCCACTCCGGACTATCTATAGTCGAGGTAATGGCGATTTCAATAACGCGATGCATTCAGCCGCTTCAATCCAGAGGGCTTCCCATGTGGCATTACAACAGGGAGGACGATGCCTCATGTTATGGGCGCAAGGGTCCGGCTAATTTCACCACGTTGGCTGACCTTTTCAAAGGGGAAAAGGAAGATTTCGCTCACTTGAAGTGTCGAGAAGGTTTCTCCATGTATATCCCCATTGATTGGGTGGTTCTTTGGTTATAGGCCTTACTCGATATTTTTCCTTAACTATGCTTTTTAGTCGAACTTAATCCGAATACCTTTAACAGGAATGGAGAAAGGTCAACGCAGGGATCTACAGCCCCGCTCCATAGCCAGAGGACCATAATCGAGACCTTGATCCTGGATTCGAAGAGGATTCGGATATATTTGTAGACTTTAAGGATGGAGTCTTTTATCAAACAAGCTACGACGGCACAAAAGTGGCTATTATAGCCGATTACCTCGGCCTTCTTCCTTCCTCTCATGTAAGTACCTAGGAGAAATCTCCTCAAAAAGAGTTTTCCCACTGTGACTCACCCACCGCACTACATCGTGCTCCCAAGGGGCGACGCTCGCACCATCGTACTACAGCAAAGGCGTCTTCTAAGAAGACGATTCTTGCACAGGGCGCGTCTCTGAAAAGAAAGGCTAACAACGATACAGCTGGGCCCTCTCCTTCGTCGAAGAGGTATAATCCTTTAACACACACACTCAGTGGATAGATCGGACGGAGACGTTTCCTGTTGTGCCATATTGCAGGAGGAGTGTACGTCGGACTGTATCCGGAGACCTGACCGGCCATGCATAGACTAATCCGGCCCTGAACCCCGCCACAAGGACTGGAGGGGATGCGGGTGCAATGCCGGATTGTCATCTCCCAAAGGATTCAGATAATGTATCCGTCATGAACTTCGAAGTGGAGAGTGTGATGAATCATCGGCGGCGGAGAGCGGCTATGCGTGACCCAAATTTCACCGAAGAGGCGTTCAATGCCTTCAGCTCAACGGATGCTTACATTCGAGCTTCTCGGGATGGACTTACCGGTGCCACTCACCAGCTTTCAAAGGATATGCGGGTAAGTACTTTTTGTGCCGATTCAGTAATTACATGCCAGTAGCCCCCCGAGTCTTGAAGCAGTTGGCCCAACTGTTTTAAGAGTCATTACATTGTTAGGTACTCGTGGAGAGGAATAACACATTATCAAAGGAACTATAAGAATGTCGGACTATGCTGACTGCTACCATTGCCGAACTAGAAAATTTGAAGAAATCCAAGAAGGCACCTGATGGTAAGTACAACAGCAGCTCGGAAATAAGATTTCGTGCCTACACCGAGGTTGCTTAACTATGCTCTTCTCTCGTTGGTAGGCTTGACAGATCAACTTGAGGAGAGGCTAAGGGCTGCCCAAGTAGACAAACAACATGCCGAAGGGCAAGAAGCCGCTGGTCAACATGTACTGACATGGACCATTAATGAGAAGAACAAACTACAGGATGCAAATATCAAGCAAGCCGAAGAACTGAAGGATTTAAGAGCCCAATTATTAGGTGCTTTGAAGGAGAACAGGAAGCTGAAAGGCGGCATATTCATTATGCTCTTTAACCTATCTGTCACACGATCTCCTGTTTAAATTTTTTACAAGTTTGCTTCTGTGGGTGTGCTAACCGGACGTCCCGAAGGAGAAGTGTCTAGATTCCAATGCGACCTGCTACAAGAGCAGTCCAAAGTGCACGAGTGAGCTCAGAAAGCAATAAGGAGAATGGCTAAGGCTTTATGGCCATCCGATTCACCTCCAGGAAGTATGGATGAGCTTGCGAATTTATTCAAGGGATCTCGTCGCCGTTTGGAGCTATGGAAGATATCAGCTTGTCGGGAAGGCACCCGAGAAGCCTGGGCCACTGTGAAAACGCGGTATACCAAACTTGATCCAAATCATATGGCCCGGGTCGGACCTCGGGGACCAGATGGACAAGAAATTCCTGTTAGCGTAGTGTACGACCAAGTGAAAATAGCCGCTAAGTTTTCTCAACAGGATTGTAAACTAGACAACCTGCTATAGGGTCTAGAGGAAGAAGAAGTTTTTGAGTCCAAGTAGCAGTGTACTTTATCAACAAAGTTATCTCCAGCCGAATTGTAAAACGATTTTCATGGCAGACTTTCCGCTTCGACCTCCAGAACCCGAGGTTTGGAGTGTTTCCGGACATTATGCCATTGGTAAACACCAAGGTATGTTCCGAAACTAGGCAGTCCGGTCATAGTTGCTTAAATAGACAAGTTGTATTCAGGGAGTTATGTTATACTCCCTCCGTCCCAAAATAAGTGTCTTAACCTTAGTACAACTTTGTACTAAAGCTAGTACAAAGTTGAGACACTTATTTTGGGATGGAGGGAGTATTACATTTGATCGTAAGAAACATCTTCCAGAGAGAATAATTCCCTTAAGGGTTCCTTTCCCTGGGCCAGCATGTGTTTTTGCGCATGCATAAGTTGTGGTCTGAGAAATCATAGTACGCATTATAATTTGGGGGCGTATATTGCAGTGAGGGCAGTGAGGGCAGTTCGTCTCTTGTCCGCCAACCGATTATTCCCTTAAGAACGCTAGCTTTGGGCTTCACCTGTCTGAGGTGCACGTCCGGATAACCCAGTTGTGACAATCGCAGAGGTGCTCCCTTTATGCCCTAGCCGAACAAGCGGGAACGTAAGGAATAAGCATAGGAGCCAGGAAACCCAGCTTGGCAAAAACTTAAGTCATAAAGGTGCATATAATGGCGAAGACAAGACACATATGAGTAGACAACACATATATACGGTGAGCTTGACGCTCCAAAATAATAATCATAATAAGCTTCTGTGAAAAGAAGCCCCCAGGTATTATGGGGTATGTACATTTAATGATGTATATCCCTCGAGTGTGCGGTTTATCCGAACACTGGTAGAAGTCGTACAAAAACGAAAAAGTGGGAAAAAAGAAAATACGAAAAAGTTATGAGTGTGAACTTAGGCGTAGAATCTTCAAAGCCGAGCAGTCCATGGATTTGGTTCCAAACGATTATCCGAAGCGTTGCGAAGGCGATAAGCTCTTCCAGTGAGAACTTCATCTATAATGAAGGGACCCTCCCATTTGGGCTTGAGCTTGTCCTTTTTCTTCTCTGGTAGGCGTAGGACGAGTTCACCGACATTATAAGTCTTTGCCCGTACTTCCCTGCTTTGATATCACCGAGCTTGTTGTTGGTAAAATGCAGAACGGGCCTTCGCGATGTCGCGCTCCTCCTCCAAGTTGTCCAGATCGTCCTGCCGGTTGAGCTTGGCCTCTCTCTCTCTTCATACATACGCACTCGAGGTGAGTCATGAATGATGTCGCAAGGCAATACTGCCTCGGCGCCGTACACCATGAAAAAGGTGTATATCCGGTCATGCGATTGGGCGTGGTACGCAGCCCCTAGAGTACAGAATCGAGTTCTTCAACCCAGTGCTTGTCTGATTCTCGCAAAGATTGCACTAGTCTGGGTTTGATGCCGCTCATTATCAGGCCATTAACCCGTTTGACCTGACCTTTTGTCTGAGGGTGATATACGGAGGCCTAATCGAGTTTGATGCCCAAATTAGCGCACCAGGTTTTCACCTCATCGGACGTAAAGTTAGAACCATTGTCAGTAATAATACTATGCGGGACACCATAACAGTGCACAACACCGGATATGGAGTCTATAACCGGTCCGGCTTCGGTCGTTTTGACTGGTTTGGCTTCTATCCACTTAGTGAACTTGTCGACCATGACCAGTAAATATTTCTTCTTATGGCTTCCCCCTTTAAGGGGTCCGATCATGTCTAGCCCCTAGACCGCAAAAGGCCAAGCGATGGGGATTGTTTGTAAGGCCGTGGGCGGCATATGGCTTTGATTGATGAAAAGCTGACATCAAACACAACGCTGTACGAGGTCCTGTGCGTCTGCTCGGGTCGTGGGCCAAAAGAAACCCGTACGAAAGGCCTTACTTACAAGGGCCCAAGCTGCAGCGTGATGGCCACCAAGACCGGCGTGTATTTCAGCCAAGAGCTATTGTCCTTCTTCTTCGGAGATACACCTTTGGAGTACTCCGGTGGTACTTTTCTTGTACAGTTCCCCCTCATGGACTTTGTAGGCCTTCGAGCGTCGAGCAATATGACGGGCCTCCGTCTGATCATCAGGGAGCTCCTTCCTAGTAAGGTAGGCGAGGAAAGGTTCAGTCCACAGGGCAATTACAGCCATGATTTTGTGGGCTGATGGTGTTATTTCGGTGCCCGAACCCCCGACAATATCGGAACTGTGTTTGGAATCTGGGGGTATGATCGGTTCTGGAACGGTGTTGCTGCTATCCTCTTGCCACACAATGGATGACTTGAAGAGCTTCTCCACGAAGGTGTTAAGCAGGACGGGGTCGCGCTTGGCGCCCATGTGGGCAAGTATGTCCGCAGCTTGATTACTCTTTCTCTTGAGCCACATGATGAAACTCGAGCCCTTCAAATCGAGCTGATATTTTGAGTAAGGCGTTGCGGTAAGCTGCCATCTTCGAATCCTATGCGTCGAAGTCTCCGTTTATCTGAGATATTGCGAGGTTTGAATCCCCGCGTACTTCGAGGCATTGTATACCCATGGAGATGGCCATCCGGAGACCGTGCAATAGGGCCTCGTATTCGGCTGCATTGTTAGAGTCTGTATACGGTATTTGGAGCATGTAACGAACAGTGTCTCCTGTGGGGGATGTCAAGACGACACCAGCCCCAATTGGCTAACATTTTAGAGCCGTTGAAGTGCATCACCCAGTTGGAATATGTGTTGTATTCTTTAGGGAGTTCGGCCTCTGTCCATTCGGCGACGAGGTCAGCCAACACCTGAGATTTGATAGCTCAGCGTGGCTTGTAAATTATTTCAAATGGTAAGAGCTCGATGGACCATTTAGCAATCCGGCCGGTGGCGTCCCGATTTTTTATAATATCGTTAAGTGGTACTTAGGAAGCCACCGTAATCGAGCACTCTTGAAAGTAGTGTCGCAGCTTGCGGGATGCCTTAAAGACCGCATACGCTATCTTTTGATAATGTGGGTATCGGGATTTGCATGGTGTAAGGACCGTCGATGCATAATATACTGGTTTTTGAAGTGGGAATTTATGTCCCTCCTCCTCCCGTTCGACGACGAGCACCGCACTCACCACCTGGTGAGTTGCAGATATGTAGAGCAGCATCAGCTCACCGACGTTTCGTGCGGCCAGGATTGGGTTACTTGCTAACAGAGCTTTTATTTCTTCCAGTCCGGCTATGGCAGCGTCCATCCACACGAAGTGGTCAGTGCGGTGGAGCAAGCGATATAATGGCAACGCCTTTTCCCCTAGTCTGGAGATAAAATGGCTTAAAGCTGCCACGCACCCGGCTAATTTTTGGACCATCTTGAGGTCTGTTGGTGTTGCCAACTATGACAAGGCTCGGATTTTAGCGGGGTTTGCTTCTATTACTCTATTAGAGACGATCAACCCAAGTAGCTTTCTGGCTGGAACGTCGAAAACGCATTTTTCCGGATTGAGCCGTAAGTCATATGCTCAGAGGTTGTCAAATGTAAGGCGTAAGTCATCCACCAATGAATCGACATGTTTGGTTTTGATGACTACGTCATCTACATATGCCTCCACAGTTTTGCCGATCTGCTTTTCCAGGCATGTTTGAATCATGCGTTGGTCGGTTGCGCCGGCATTCTTGAGTCCGAAAGGCATAGTATTGAAGCAAAAGGGCCCATACAGAGTGATGAGTGTCGTTGCGGCTTGGTCGGATTCTTTCATCTTAATTTGATGGTATCCGGAATATGCGTCAAGGAAGCACAAGGAATCGTGTCATGTGGTTGCGTCAATAATCTGGTCAATTCGAGGTAGTGGGAAGGGGTCCTTAGGGCAAGCCTTATTAAGGTCTTTGAAATCGACACACAAGCGCCAGTATTTATCCTTCTTAGGTACCATGACCAGGTTTGCTAGCCAGTCCGGATGTTTGATCTCTCTTATAAACCCAGCTTCGAGTAGCTTGGCTAGCTCCTCCCCCATAGCCTGTCGTTTGGGTTCGGAGAATCGGCGCAGAGTTTGCTTGACTGGTTTGTATCCTTTTAGTATATTGAGACTATGCTTGGCCAGTTTTCATGGGATACCTGGCATATTCGAAGGGTTCCAGGCAAAAATGTCCCAATTCTCATGCAGGAATGCGCGTAATGCGGCGTCCACCGTCGGATCCAGCTGTGCCCCCAATGGAAGCTGTTTTCTTGGGGTCCGTCGGGTGGACTTGAAATTTGACTATTTCGTTTGCTAGCTTTAAGGAAGTAGATTTGGGTCTCTTATCAAGGATTACATCGTCCCTATCTACTATAGAACATAGAGTGGTCAATTCTTCGGCCGCGAGGGCCTCGGATAATGCCTCAAGGGCCAGAGAGGTAGTTTTGTTTTTGGCATGGAGTGCTATGTCTGGATCACTGGTGATAGTGATAACTCCATTGGGCCCGAGCATTTTGAGCTTCATATACCTATAATGGGGTACGGCTTGAAAGCGCGTGAATGCATGTCGCCCCAGCAAGGCATGATACCCGCTGTTGAAAGGTGCCACATGGAAGAGTAACTCTTCAGACCTATAGTTCTCCGGCGTGCCGAATACCACGTCGAGTTTGATTTTTCCCGAGCATCTGGCTTCCTGACTAGGGATAATACCGCGGAAAGTTGTGTTACTTTGCTCAATGCGACTCCTGTCCATTTGCATTTTATTGAGTGTGTCCTCGTAGATGAGGTTTAGTCCGCTACCACCGTCCATTAGTACTTTAGTGAGCCAGAAGTCATCTACGATTGGGTTTAGGACCAAAGCGGACTGAGCCGATTTGTCATTAGTGTTGAAAGTGATTGCCGTGTCATTCCAAGGATTTACTGCTGCCACATGGCAGACTTCGACGAGGTCGTGGAGCGCCCTTTTGCGCTGATTATTTGATGAAAAGGTCTCGAAGACCGTGAATACTTTGGGATCATTGTCCTCTGAAGAGTAGTTCTCTGGAGTGTTGTTAGTGAGGATACCCTCGCCGCTCTTGGCCACCTGCCGGAGTATCCAACATGTTCGAAGGTCATGTGAATTTGACAGGGCTTGTCGAGCCATTCCTCGAGGACAGTTTTATGCCCCATAAAGGGTTTGATTTTCTTGTCCGCGGGATAGTGATTAGGTGCTCCGCGAGGATGCATCCTCTTTGCCCATCCGGGAGATGGCTTAAAGGCCTGTGGTTCCCATCGGACTGTCTGGGTTTTCTAGGCGCTTTTCATTGCGCAGTACTTCTATACTATGTGTGCCAAATCTACAAAGTATAGTACTTGACGGTGGTTGAGGGCATTAAGGATTCCCCCATCTGTGCAATTGTTGCAAAATACCGAGATCACGTCATCATCACAGCAACCCTTGATCTTGTTTTTATCAAGTAGGAATCTATCCCAAAAGTGGTGGACTGTTTCCTGAGGCTGCTGTCGCACATACATTAAGTCGCATATGTCTGGAGGACCAGAGTTGCTTGGGGAATATTGCTTGTGGTGGGTGGGCAGGCTCAAATCCGAACCCTGGCCCACTGAGAAGTCCGGATTCTGAAGAATTTCCGAGGTTATAGGCCTGGGCTCCGGAGCATCCGCTGCATTTTTAGGCTCGACGCCCGATTCCATGTTCGGAGGACAGGAAGTGTCTTCCAGAAGACGGGGGTCCGGTTCTTCGAGCTCGGAGACCCGAACATACTTTGTTCTCAATGTAGGAGAAGAGTCATTATCGGCTTGTTCCTCCATGATTGCCACATGATGGGTGGTCGATGGAGATCTGATTTCTCTCTGATCGGGTTTAAGCCCAGTCCGATCATAGTCGGTTGCGACCCCCAGGGCGGCGATGCGATCTAGCAGTTCGTTTAAGGCCAATACATCTGTTGAATCCATCTTGTCGGAGTATTCAGGGCCGACGCGGAAGTGATTTTTGGCGATGAGTTGGGCTGCTTCTGGCTTAACGGCCAGGCGAGCGCCCATGATGAAGCTGCCGAGCCGGAGGGTTTGCCCTAAAGCTAGGGCTCCTCCGGAAGTGATGCTGTCCTTGATGATAAGGCAAGCCATCAATCCTTCTGTTGACGGCACAGAGGAACTCTCAAAGAAAGCACCAATGTCGGTGTCAAAACCGGCAGATCTCGGGTAGGGGGTCCCGAACTGTGCGTCTGAGGATCGAAGGTAACAGGAGACAAGGGACACGATGTTTACACAGGTTCGGGCCCTCTTAATGGAGGTAATACCCTACTTCCTGCTTGATTGATTTTGATGAGTATAGGGGTTACAAGAGTTGATCTACCTCGAGATCGTAATGGCTAAACCCTAGATGTCTATCCTATATGATTGTGATTGTCCCTACGGACTAAACCCTCCGGTTTATATAGACACCGGAGGAGGATAGGGTTATACAAAGTCGGTTAACAGAGGAAGGGAAACTACATATCCGGACGCTAAGCTTGTCGTCCACGTAAAGGAGAGTCCCACCCAAACACAGGAGAAGGCCTTCGGTTCTATATTTTGATGACCCGTCAGTCCGGCCCATGTCACATAGTGAAAGTGCAACTATCCCTAGGTGGTTTTGGTAATTCATAACAACATATAGCTCATTGAGCTAATGCTATTCCAAGACTATTATTTCAGAAAAGCTCAATGAATGGCATGGCATGGATGATGAAAGTGGATCCCTCAAAATACTAAGGACAAAGGATTGGCTCAAGCTCAAAAGCTCAAGACTCTTCATTTTATATTTTAGTGATCCAAGATCACATTGAGTCTATAGGAAAAGCCAATACTATCAAGGAGGGATGAGGTGTTGCTTAATGAGCCTCTTGCTTCATGTGCTTTGTGATATGCTCCAAAACCCTCAGCTACTTTCCCACATCCACAAATGACCTAAACCCAAAGCCAAAATCGGTCACACAGATTCTTCCTATCCGGCGCCACCGATTTCAAAAGTCATAGCCACTGCCACAAACCCTAAGCAAATCGGTCTTACCGATAGGGATCTCGGTCTCACCGAGATGGGATTGTAATCTCTCTGTTTCCCTTCGTAACGTTTCGATCTAACCAAAGTGAGCGATCGGTCCCATCGAGATTGCAATGTAAACTCTCTGTTTCCCTTTTGTAACATTTCGGTCTCACCGAAAAGAGCAAATCGGTCCCATCAAGTTTACCTGACCAACTCTCTGGAAAGCTTATTACCAAATCAGTCTCACCGAGTTTGTGTAATCGGTCTTACCGAGATTACGTTATGCCCTAACCCTAACCGAATCGGTCTCACCGAGATGCATGTTAGTCCCACCGAAAATCCTAACGGTCACTAGGTTTACTAAATCGGTACGACCGAGTCTGTTGAATCGGTCCCACCGAGTTTGGTAAATTGTGTGTAACGGTTAGATTTTGTGTGGAGGCTATATATACCCCTCCACCTCCTCTTCATTCATGGAGAGAGCCATCAGAACAAACCTACACTTCCAACTTACCATTTCTGAGTGAGAACCACCTACTCATGTGTTGAGGCCAAGATATTCCATTCCTACCATATGAATCTTGATCTCTAGCCTTCCCTAAGTTGCTTTCCACTCAAATCTTCTTTCCACCAGATCCAAAACCTCTGAGAGAGAGTTGAGTGTTGGGGAGACTATCATTTGAAGCACAAGAGCAAGGAGTTCATCATCAACGCACCATTTGTTACTTCTTGGAGAGTGGTGTCTCCTAGATTGGCTAGGTGTCACTTGGGAGCCTTCGACAAGATTGTGGAGTTGAACCAAGGAGTTTGTAAGGGCAAGGAGATCGCCTACTTCGTGAAGATCTACCGCTAGTGAGGCAAGTCCTTCGTGGGCGACGGCCATGGTGGGATAGACAAGGTTGCTTCTTCGTGGACCCTTCGTGGGTGGAGCGCTCCGTGGACTCGCGCAACGGTTACCCTTCGTGGGTTGAAGTCTCCATCAACGTGGATGTACGATAGCACCACCTATCGGAACCACGCCAAAAACATCTGTGTCTCCAATTGCGTTTGAATCCTCCAAACCCTTCCCTTTACTTTCTTGCAAGTTGCATGCTTTAATTTCCGTTGCCTATATACTCTTTGCATGCTTGCTTGAATAGTGTGATGATTTCTTGACTTGTCCTAAAGTAGCTAAAATCTGCCAAACTCTAAAATTGGGAAAAGGTTAAGTTTTTAATTGGTCAAGTAGTCTAATCACCCCCCTCTAGACATACTTCAAGGTCCTACAAGTGGTATCAGAGCTTTGGTCTCCATTTGCTTTGATTTCCATAGCTTTTGGTGGTCATAGCCTTGGTTTCACAACCTAGGAGAGTATGGCATCTAGCGAGGGAAATTATCACCGTAGAGGTCCTTACTTTGATGGTACTAATTTTGCTAGTTGGAAGCATAAGATGAAAATGCATATTCTTGGACATAACCCCGCCGTTTGGGCAATTATTTGTATTGGCTTGCAAGGTGAATTCTTTGATGGAAAAGAACCGAACCGTGAAGCTAATGCAGAAGAATTGAAGATGCTGCAATACAACGCTCAAGCTTGTGATATCATCTTCAACGGATTGTGCCCCGAAGAATTCAACAAAATCAGCCGTCTTGAGAATGCAAAGGAAATTTGGGATACTTTGATTGATATGCATGAAGGTACCGAATCCGTCAAGGAATCCAAGTTGGATGTGCTCCAAAGTCAGCTTGACAAGTTCAAAATGAAGGATGGTGAAGGTGTCGCTGAAATGTACTCTAGGATTGGTCTTATCACAAATGAGATTGCCGGCTTAGGGAGTGAAGAGATGACCGACAAATTCATCATCAAGAATATCCTAAGAGCATTGGATGGAAAGTATGATACCGTGTTCACATTGATTCAAATGATGCCAAACTACAAAGATCTCAAGCCAACGGAAGTCATTGGAAGAATTGTTGCTCATGAGATGTCACTCAAGGATAAGGAGGAACTTCACAACAAGTCAAGTGGTGCTTACAAAGCCTCAAGTGAAGCCCCCACATCATCAAGCGAGAAACAAACCTTCAATAAAGAATTGAGCTTAATGGTGAAGAACTTCAACAAATTCTACAAGAGTAGAAGCAAAGAAAGAAGCTCAAAGTCAAGGTCTTACAATGACAAAAGATCTTCTAGTCGAGAGCGAAATTGCTACAATTGTGGGAGACCCGGACACTATTCCAATGAGTGTACGACACCCTACAAAAGAAGAGAAGATTCTCCAAGAAGAATAAGCAAAAGAGAAGAATCGCCACCAAGAGAGAGGAGGAGTAGAGATGATCGTTATGAACGAAGACCCTCACGGAGAAGCAAGGATTCAGAAAGGAAGGACAAGTCATCAAGGAGCTACACAAAACGAAGACATCAAGCTCATGTTGGTGAATGGGTATCCGGCTCCAACTCCGACAATCACTCCGAGAGAAGCTATCACTCCGACTCCGAATATACTCAAGATGAAGGTGTTGCCGGTCTAGCACTTGTGTCAACCAACTCCTACGACATATTTGATTCACCAAATGAAGAAATTGGAAGATGCTTCATGGCAAAAGGTCCAAAGGTAACACATCCTGAGTATGTTGATTTCAATAGTGATGAAGATGACTTGCTTGTGGATGATGATTTACTTGTTGACAACTCTAGTGATGAATACTATGATGAAACGTCAATTAATCATGCTAATCAAGATAAAATGAATGACAATGATAAGGAGAAGATTGGGCTTCTAACTAAAAAACTAAACACTCTTAAGTTGGCTCATGAAACTATCTTCGAAGATCATCGAGAACTTTTAAGGGCTCATGAGAAGTTACGCTTTGAAAAGCTCAATCTTGAGCAAGAGCATGAGTTCTTAAAGGCAATCAATGATGATCTCCGCAAGAAAAGCTCTTCTTACATTGCCAAGCGTTTACTCTTATCTACTTACATGCCTCAAGTCAAGTCTAGTAACAAATACAAGAAAGATACTTCCTCTAGTAGTAACAATAATCATGTCGATACTTCCTCTAGTAGTAACAATAATCATGTCAAATCCAATATTGTTGCTTCTAGTAGTTCTCTTGATTCCACTAATGATTCTCTTAGCCAAGTTACACTTGAGTAAGAAAATAGCTTATTGAAGGGAATTATAGAGAAAGGTGTTTACAAGAGCCTTGCCGGGAGTAAGCAATTCGAGGAAATTGTACGCAAGCAAGGAAGGCACCGGAAGAATCAAGGTGTTGGTTTTGAACGAAAGCTCAATGCCAATGGAGTTGAGTGGGAAGAAGATCAATACCCCAAGAAGAAGTTTATTCCTCAACAAGAGAAGTATGATCCTACTTCCTTCAAGGGAACACAAGCTCAAGATGATCTTCCACCACAAGACCACAAGACCAAAGGCAAGGACAAGCTTCAAGAAGAGATTGATGCATTTGAAGAAGCACCTAAAGCCTCATTCAAGTGGGTTACCAAGACTATGTTGAGTTCTACTTCATCAAGTACAACTACAACTCCAAGGATTCCCATCAAGATGATGTGGATCCCGAATAAGAAGAACTAGAGAGTTCTTGAGGGTGACTCCGCCAACATTCTTCACTCATATCATTATGGCAAGAACAAGTGCAATCAACTTCCACATCTTGCACTAGTTCAAGGAGTCACAAACCCTCATGTTGGTAAGGCAAGGGACAAGGTAACCTAATGCTTTCATGGACATCATCTTGTGTGTGCATCACTCTATGTCTATGGATATTCTTGTTTGTTCCTTGTGGGACTAACCCATGTAGGTAAGTTGAAAGTGCAACTCACTCCAAAGGATTGCTCCAAATGATCTACATCAACATTGAGCATCCACATCTTCAACACCTACATGAAGTCATCATCGACAAAACCCAAGGTTAGTTCATCCCTCTAAGGGGGGATCTCACATCTAGGGGGAGCTTAACTCTAAAATTGAGTCAAAGCAACTCTAATGGTGTGAACATATCAATGCATTATGTAAAAGTGGTAACCCCACTTGAGCTTAAACGATGAGTATGACCTATGATCAAATGTTCTCATTTGACTCCTAAGTCAATATACTCATATATAGATGACCTAGTCATCGCCAATTGTTTGATAGATGCTAGAATTGGTTGTGCATGCTTTGCCACATATTTCATTTGCCATCTTATTGTGTGAGCATGTTGGTGCATATTTTACTCATTCAAGGACATCCACTTGTTGTTTTGATTGTTTGGGTTCTTTTCTTTTTGCCAAGTGGATGGACAAGAATGCCTAAGAACTTTCTCTAGCTATCTATGCTTTTCTCGTCTCAAACTCTATTCATGCTACATCACAAAATTTGATCAAGTCAGATTCGAACCACTCTGTGTGAGGAGCACTCGGAGTCCCCGATTCGTCATAGACTTAAACTTCCAAAACCTCTTTGTGACTCTCGGTCTGACCGATTCCTCCATTTCGGTCCTACCGAGATCATTAAGTTGATCTGAGTTTTCAATCTCGGTGCAACCGATTTGAACTTTTCGGTCACACCGATTTGCTGTAACTGTACACAGTTATGCATCTCGGTGCCACCGAGTTGTTCCACTCGGTCACACCGACAGGGTCGGGCTATATATAGTCACGGGCAAAATTTTGGAAATTTCTCCAAACCCTTTCGCCCGCGCAATAGCTCGCTCTGCCATCGAAGGTCTCCGGATCGTCTCCTCATCGCCAGCAGCCTCCTGTAGCTGGTCTCCGCCGCCGTCAATGGATTTCGCCCCTGCCGTTGCCGCCGTAGCGAGTTCATCGCCAAGCTAGGGTATGGACTCGATCTTTGTGCTATCCACATCTGATTCCTAGCACATTGTATTCTTATTGAATCTTGCCACAATTGAAACAATCCTATCCAGCCAAAGTAGTCCGTAGATTAGATGAGATTCAAATTTTTAGGGTTAGGTTTCCGCCGAAACCATCTCGGACCCACCGAGTTGAAAAACTCGGTCTCACCGATTTGGCTTATGCCATTGCACAAGTGACTCTCGGTCTGACCGAGAATTGCTAATCGGTGCAACCGATTTTAGGATTCTGTGAAACCCTAGCAGTCTCGGTGCCACCGAACTATGACTCGGTCCAACCGAGTTCATCAGTTTAGGTTCCAAAACTGCTTCGGTATCACCGAGTTTGAAAATCGGTTGATCCGAAATGCTTTCTGTGGAAAACTAAAACTGAATTTTTGAATCATTGTTTTGCAAAAATCTCTGCATTTTGTGATGCTCATCCACTCTATCTCATCTATAACTCTTCACAGGGTCAGCAGTTAGTTTTTGCAGCATGTCAAACCAGAGTGACAGCCAGAACAGGTCAGAAGAGCAGATTGACATGAGCAAGCGCACTAGTCCCTCAAGCTCTACAGATGAAGGGAGCAGAAGCACTCCTAGCAACCTGCCTAAGGCTGCTACCAGGCAAAGGAGGAAGAGAACCTCAGACTCAAAAGATGAGGATTACAAAGCTCAAGAAGATGAGGCTACTTCCAAGAAAGTGGTGCTCAAGAAGGAATATGGCTCTGCACATAGCACAAAGCCTGGAATGAAAAAGAAAGTTCCTGCCAAGAGGACACCAATGCCCAAGGTCAGAGGATCCACTCAAGTGCCAAAACAGACTGAACCCAAAGAGGCACCTGAGAAGAAAGTCACTTCTTCCAAACCCAAGAAAGTCTCCACTGGAGAGACAATGAAGTTTACAATTGAATCAGAGGATGAAGGTGCTGAAGAAGAAGAGAGCAAGAACCACAACTGCCCAAGTTCTTGGAAAGCCCTCTATGATAAGAGATTCTGAAGAAGAGGAAGAGGTTGCTGCACCAGCACCTAAGGCACCCAAGCTTATGGGTGATGCAATCAGATCAGGGGCTGCAACACCTAAGCCCAAGGAAGCACCCAAAGCTGCCTCTAAGGCCAAGCAACTACCAAAGAGGAATACTAGGAGTATTCCAGCTGCTGAGAAGAACAAGGCCCCCGTGCCAAATGTTGCTGAAGAAGAAGATGAAGAAGGTCAGGTCCTAAGGAAGCTCAAGCCCAAGATACCAGACCACAATGATGCTCATCCTGTGGCTGAGGACATGAATATCAGGAGAGATTCAAGGTTGAGGCTATGGAGGATGGAAGATCCATATGCTTCAAGGAGAAGGACTGTTGTTGATTACAGGTTCCATACAAAGGAACAGCAGGACTTCTATGAGACAATCTTGTTGGACAGGAAGCCCATAGTTTGCGATATGAGGTGGGTCGACTGGACCTACATGAAAGAGAATGAAGAACACTATCTTGGAGTGCAAGACAGTTTTGTTGCTTGTGGAATTGCAGATTATGTTGGGCAAAAACTCACCAACTGGAATGATGAACTTATCATGCAATTCTACTCCAGAGCACACTTTTACCCAGATGGAAGAATTGTTTGGATGTCTGAAGGTACAAGGTACCAATCCACTGTTGAAGAATGGGCAAGTCTGATAAATGCCCCTAAGGAAAATGAGGATGACCTGGATATCTATGCAAAGAAGAAGATGGATCACAATTCCATGGCACACATGTACAAGGAGATCCCAGACAAGGCAGTTGAGACTCACAAGTTTGGATGAGTTCACTTTCTGCTGTCAGGCTGCCAACTATCAATTGGATTCTGAGGCACACTCTGTTACCCAAGTCTGGTGACCATAACATGATCAGAGGGCATGCCATCAACATGTTGCATGTGTTTGATGTGCCACAAAAGTTTAAAGTCATGAGCCTGATGATTGAAACCATTAAGAGGACTGCAGCAGATCAGAAGAGGAGCTGTGGATATGCACCTCAGATTCAGGAATTGATCAACTCAAATATAGGCACAGGGAAATATTAATTGGATAAGGAACATTTTCCACTTTATCCAGACTTTGAGGACAATGAGGTTGTCATGAATGAGAATGACCCATCATCAGTTCAAGCTCAAGAGAAGAAGGAGAAGGCAAAGAAGGAGAAGGCTGCCAGGATGCCAACTCAAGAGGAGGCATCTGAGTATTTCTTGAAGAACAAGCAGGAGCAGCTTGGTTACTTAATAGCATCTATACTGAGGATTGAGAAGGGACTGGCCACCCTCATCAGAATCAGGAGAGCCTATAGAGAATCATGGAACTCAAATTCCATGACCTTGATGTCAAAGTAACTGAGATTCAGTCAGTTGTAAAGCAGCTGCAGGATGACATGCAGGAGAGGCAGGGCAAGACTACAACAAATGTGTTTGCCAGAGTGCCTAGAGCCCAGAGGTCAGTTGCAGTGCCTGTGACAGACACTAGAGCAACATCTTCAGCACCAGCTACTGCCCCTTCAGCTCCAGTGCAACAAGCTCCAGCATCAACTCCAGCACCCTCTACTTCAGCTGAAGCCTTCGTCCTTGGAGTTATCCGGACACCACCACCTGAAGATCAAGCCTGAGAGTTGATCTAGCACTATGCATTTTCTATGAACTTTTTGGTAACTTGTTGCCAAAGGGGGAGAAAAATGTATAAATCATAGGCTTTGAGAGAGACAGAGTGTTGCTTTTGTTCTCTCTTGCTTTATTTGGTGGTTAAACTTGTTTGCTTTTGATTGCTTGAGATATTATGCTTGTGAGACATTGATGATCATGTGTTTGATCATAAGCTACACTTATGCATGTTTGATGATATTATCCTATCTATCTTATGTGATCATTCACTTTGCTTGGTGATGAGTGCATGTATTCAATGTTTATTATTTTGAGCGCTCCACTAAGATGTATGTGACATGGAAGAGTAACCCATGAGCCTAATTCATTGTGCATTTGCAGTCCAAAGCAAATCTTAAACTATGCACAAATTTAGGGGGACCTCTTGCTTATCACATACTTCTCAAAGCGACGATGTTATTCAATCTTATTATCTTTTGTTGAATCTTTGATCTATATGTTGTCATCAATTACCAAAAAGGGGGAGATTGAAAGTGCAACTATCCCTAGGTGGTTTTGGTAATTCATAACAACATATAGCTCATTGAGCTAATGCTATTCCAAGACTATTATTTCAGGAAAGCTCAGTGAATGGCATGGCATGGATGATGAAAGTGGATCCCTCAAAATACTAAGGACAAAGGATTGGCTCAAGCTCAAAAGCTCAAGACTCTTCATTTTATATTTTAGTGATCCAAGATCACATTGAGTCTATAGAAAAAGCCAATACTATCAAGGAGGGATGAGGTGTTGCTTAATGAGCCTCTTGCTTCATGTGATTTGTGATATGCTCCAAAACCCTCAGCTACTTTCCCACATCCACAAATGACCTAAACCCAAAGTGAAAATCGGTCACACCGATTCTTCCTATCCGGCGCCACCGATTTCAAAAGTCATAGCCACTGCCACAAACCCTAAGCAAATCGGTCTTACTGATAGGGATCTCGGTCTCACCGAGATGGGATTGTAATCTCTCTGTTTCCCTTCGTAATGTTTCGGTCTAACCGAAGTGAGCGATCGGTCCCACCGAGATTGCAATGTAAACTCTCTGTTTCCCTTTTGTAACATTTCGGTCTCACCGAAAAGAGCAAATCGGTCCCACCGAGTTTACCTGACAAACTCTCTGGAAAGCTTATTACCAAATCGGTCTCACCGAGTTTGTGTAATCGGTCTTACCGAGATTACGTTATGCCCTAACCCTAACCGAATCGGTCTCACCGAGATGCATGTCAGTCCCACCGAAAATCCTAATGGTCACTAGGTTTACTAAATCGGTCCGACCGAGTCTGTTGAATCGGTCCCACCGAGTTTGGTAAATTGTGTGTAACGGTTAGATTTTGTGTGGAGGCTATATATACCCCTCCACCTCCTCTTCATTCGTGGAGAGAGCCATCAGAACAAACCTACACTTCCAACTTACCATTTCTGAGAGAGAACCACCTACTCATGTGTTGAGGCCAAGATATTCCATTCCTACCATATGAATCTTGATCTCTAGCCTTCCCCAAGTTGCTTTCCACTCAAATCTTATTTCCACCAGATCCAAAACCTATGAGAGAGAGTTGAGTGTTGGGGAGACTATCATTTGAAGCATAAGAGCAAGGAGTTCATCATCAACGCACCATTTGTTACTACTTGGAGAGTGGTGTCTCCTAGATTGGCTAGGTGTCACTTGGGAGCCTTCGACAAGATTGTGGAGTTGAACCAAAGGAGTTTGTAAGGGCAAGGAGATCGCCTACTTCGTGAAGATCTACCGCTAGTGAGGCAAGTCCTTCGTGGGCGACGGCCATGGTGGGATAGACAAGGTTGCTTCTTTGTGGACCCTTCGTGGGTGGAGCCCTCCGTGGACTCGCGCAACCATTACCATTCGTGGGTTGAAGTCTCCATCAACATGGATGTATCATAGCACCACCTATCGGAACCATGCCAAAAACATCCGTGTCTCCAATTGCGTTTGAATCCTCCAAACCCTTCCCTTTACTTTCTTGCAAGTTGCATGCTTTAATTTCCGCTGCCTATATACTCTTTGCATGCTTGCTTGAATAGTGTGATGATTGCTTGACTTGTCCTAAAGTAGCTAAAATCTGCCAAACTCTAAAATTGGGAAAAGGTTAAGTTTTTAATTGGTCAAGTAGTCTAATCATCCCCCCTCTAGACATACTTCAAGGTCCTACACATAGGCCAGCTCTCTAAGGACCCCTTAATAAGGACTCCCTCAGTGGCCGAGTGCCTCGTCTGGAAAATGGGTTGCGCCTGGGCCCCTTGTCGTTGTGTGTCCTTGCCAGGCCGGACTGGCTCGCCGGAGCCGAGCCGCCGCAGGACCCACTTCTTCTTTGGGGCCGACGGCTCGTCCGCGTCGGATCCCTCCTCGGCTGACTCCTCGTCCGCCTCCTAAGTCGTCTCCTCAGCCGTTATTCGAAAAGGGGAGCCCTGACACCGGTGTCGCTGGGCCCCCCGGCAGACCCCGCCCATTCAGCGAACTTCTTCTCCTCTTCGGCCTCCTCAGCCTCGTCCTCCATTATGCCAAGGCTGCCGACCTCCTCGACAAGTGCCGCCCTCCTCCACCTTGGTGGCAATGTACTCCATCTCTTCCCCAGTGGTGGGGCATATGAGCTGCGGCTCAGCACGGATATACTTCTCCAACAAATTGTCGAAGAATTTCTGCACTATCTCTGCTTCTGGCTCGACCCAGGTTGAATCGAGGCCGTGCGCGTTGAACACCGGCATCATAGCGATGATGGCGGTCAAGAAAGAGTTGTTGCTCAACAGGACCACCCCCGCTGGCAACCTGAAAGGATTGTCAACCTTGCCGGTCTTGGCGGCCTTGCCGGACTTCCCGGCCTTGCCGGTCTCATCCACCTTGAGCTGGAAAAGCCTCTGGCAGAGATGCGCGTGTTGTATCACCGTTAAGTTATAGTTCAGGCCAGGGCGAAGCCTCATGATGTCGGTCGCATTCTTGTAATCCCAGGCCGGCCTCCCCTTGTTGTGCAGAGGAGCAATGCGGCGGCGGATGAAGTCGGCCCCGATCATCTCGAGCGTGGGCCCGGCTGAGGTGAGGCGGTGGATCCTAGTGGTGGTGATCGTGAGCTTCTCGTCGTTGGCGTCCAGCTCGCCCCAGTCGTTGCCGCGGACCGGCGGCCTCCGACGGACCTGGCGGAACTCCTGCAGATCCTTCTCCTCAATCCAGCACCACTGGCCCCGCCATTCATCCCACTTGTCCTTTGTGGAACCCTCCGGGTACGTGCCCTTGCTCAGAGCCCTTGGGATCCAAGTGACACACCCAGAGATGGCGCCGCCTTCCTGGATGCGGGGGATGAAGTAGTGGCGAAAGAGCACCATGTTGGGATGCACCCCGGCGAAGCCCTCGCAGAGGTGCGCGAAGAAGGCCATGCACGCCACGGCATTCAGCGCAAAATCCAAAAGATGGAAGCCGTAGGTGTGCATGATGTCATTGAAGAAGTCGGAGAAAGGGGGGCAGAGCCCGCAGGAGAAGTAATCAATGAAAAAAGGATATTTGTATGGACCTGGCTTGGCTAAGGGAGCAGGGATGATGACCGTGGAAGGATGCCCCAACGTCTTTCTTCCCCACATGCACTTGAATTTCTCCCTGAGGATGAGCGCATCGACCATCGAGATGAAGAGGGCGTGCTTCTTTCGCAACTTCACCAGCTCGCTCTCCGACACTTCCTTCCCCTTGGTGGCCTTGGCCGCTCCCTTGCCTTTGCTTGCCTTGGGCGCCATGGCGGCTAAGAAGAGGCGAGGGATCAAGAATCAATGGAAGCGCGGCGGCAGCGGCGAGCAGAGGCAAACAACTCTGGTTTGCGCTTGAGGAAGAAGAGGGGAACGATGGTTCCTAGATTGGGAAGGGCGCAGAGGGTAAATGAGCAGCGCCCCTGCGAATTCCTCTTTTTATGAGGAATGCGTGGGCCGCCTCTTTACTATTTACTGCGGGGTGATGCAAGCGCGATGCGGCCGTTCCACGCACGACCCCCACATCACGCACTCAATGCGGGTCGTGGGGAAGCGCAATTGGCGAAGAGTTTATAGCAGTTAAACCCTGGCACACGTGCCCGTGCACTGTTCTGAGTCTAGCCCAACAACGCTTCGCGCTTATGAGTGGCCCAGGCCCGGGGGCTTCTGTAGGTGTGCAAAAGTAGGGGCTCTTCTGTACCCCTTACTTGTGCACGGGCAGTCGTAGCCACGCCTGCGGCAGGGCTTGGCGGGGCAGGAGGGGACATAACACAATAGTACCAAGACAAACATTCAAGACAACGAACAAAGAGCAGAGGACAAGCTGGACCTCCCCCGACAACATCCTTGCCGGGGCGGCTTGCGTAGCCCCGGCAAGCTCCTTGCCGGGACAACCCGTGAAGCACCAGCAAGATCATCACCATTGAGGCTGAGAGCTTTGACACCATCGACAACGTCAAGGCCAAGACTCGGGGACGCATGCATAGTAGCATGCAGATCTTTGTGAATACTAATGGCCTGCGGATCCACGTAGGACCAGAAGACAAAGACCCCCGGCAAGGCCCTTGCCGGGGACGACTACGAGGCCCCCCGGTAAGCCTTGCCGGGGATGATTGCGGGGCCACAGCCAGGCCCACGCATGACAAGTCTACGCCACCTCACCATAGTTCCAGCGTGACGACCAGCTTGCCACCTAGGCAGACGCCTGCGTGGCCGCATGCAGATCTTCGTGGAGGCTCTACCACCACGCCAACATAGCAGCTAGCCATCCAGCATGGCGTTGCATGCCTCGTCAACCTGGACGCGTGTCAAGGCAATGAGAAGGCAGCGACGGACGGGGCGGGCTTCTGTTACCGTCCCCGATAAAATAAGAGGGCACGTAGGCAGCGCATTAAATGTGTTTGTCCTACGACGCTGAGCGAAGTTTGAACACTGTAGATACTTTCCACCTCCCGTGTGCCGCTGTGGCAACCCCTTTGACGTATAAAAGGATGCCCGAGGCGTACTGGAGAAGGATTCGAACTTTTTGGACTGGGCATGCACCGCAGCTAGTTCAAGAACTCAAGAATACAGAATATACACACAAGCAGGACTAGGGTTTTACGCACCAGTGCGGCCCGAACCTGGGTAAAAATCCCTCGCGCTGATCACTAGACCTGCTCTTCGTGCAGCTCTCTCCCTGCCAACCGTAGAAAGGGATCCCCGTGATCCCATAGGTGTAGTTTCCCCGACAGACGGGTGGCGCCGGAGTAGGTCTCTCGGTAACCGCATACGCTTAATGGAGGGAGGCGGGTGGACTGGTGCCGTTTAAATGCCGAGAGACGCGGAGTGCACCGGGAAGCGGCGCGAGGATGCTCTTGGCCGGCGCGCCGCTTCAATGCCGGCTTCAGTGAGCGATCACGCCTGCTCTGGGCCGACATGAATGCGGACAACTGATTTCGGGCGAAAAAGCGCGTAGGTGCGAGAGAGGGGTTTTTGATGGGCCTGGTTAGTCAGACGTAGGCGTGATAGCGGTCCGCACACCCGCAAAGCCTCTCAGTTTATCTTCAGGTTGTGAAGAAAATGCATCCAGACCATCCAACGGACCGACCAAGACTGCGGTACGAACGGCTGCAGGAAATCGGCCTGGGGATGCCATTGCCTACAGTTGCACAATGCAACGCATGCATGTGAAGCGAAGGGCATACAACTACTGCACCCTCTTTAAATATGTGTACAGTTTGTTTAATTTCGAGGAGTACACTAGTTACTTCAGTATGGATTCACGGTGTCTTACATTACATGCGGTGCATACCAACGTGTACCCTAATCCATTGAACAGCTTGAACTAATAAATATTCGATCGATCGACTATAGTATATAATACGGTCCGGTTGTACGTGTTGTCTCGATCTTACGTATACCTAATTAGCTAGCTAGTGGCTGGTTAGCTGTTGTAAGTCAGAGAGAAAGCTATCGTCAAGACTAATTCAGTTCTGTACATGTTAACTAATTAAGTAGCTAGGCAGGTAGGCTAGACGACACATAGCACCAAATTTAAGAGAACAAAAATATTTACAGAAAATAAATGGTCTTCCTTTTGTCATCGACATGCACTATATTTCATTGAGGCCGTCATCTAAAATATCTGTATATGCGGTATGCACAAGTGTGCATCTTCAGGAGTCAACCGTTTCACATGGATGCTACCTGTCCTCCTGTTTAATTGGATGCAAGACTTTGAGGTACATATTTGCCCAAAATTAGGTATAGGTTGGACCTAGCTATGATGAATCCTTGGAATTGAAACTGACACACAAATGGGAGGTCAAGTGGAATGCTAGCTAGCTAGTCCAGAACCTATAGCTAGATAAAAAGACAGAATAAAATCGATGGCCTTCATTGATCACAAACGTACCAATCAAAATATATACTCTCCCCCTAAGGTCAACACAAGAACCTCCTCCCGTGTTTAATTCATCGTGTCAAAATACTTTTCGTCCTATAAAAACATTTGAATTTGCAATCGATCGAACTTCTGTAACCTTGCCTATCAATGTGTGAAAGATTATTAGTCAAACAAAATACTCGTTGCTTCTCAAAAGCACATTATTGTTCATGGAGCCAACATTTTCTCAACGAGAGCGCCTTTACATAAGGCACCTGAATTTCTTTTACATCAATCCCTTTAATTCAGGGGCGCTAGATCTTCATCCAACGACCAAAAACAGATCGCACATTATTCATCTTCAACCTCCCCTTCTTCTTCCTCATGCAACCGCGAGGGCCTAACCAGCCCGCTCCCCTCATCCCCACCCCGCTAGTGGACACTTCTGTGCGCGCCACACCCTCCCCATGACCCCCACCGTCGTGCTACCCATCCCTCTACCCCCACCCCCCGACCAGCACCGTCAAATTTTTGACTCACCCCCACCGACTACTGTTGGCTCTTGCTCGTGCACGGCTTAGCCTCGGTCTGTGCTCCTAACGCCGTTCCCGCCTTCAGCCTCACGCGAATCAAAAGTGACTGGCACCTGAAAAATTTTGGGCACCTGATATTTAGCAAACATGTTCAAAACTTTAACCACTAAAATGAGTAAAACTAATAGATTGGGCATATATATTTGTTGCAAAATAACTCTGGGTCATATATTATTAAGTGAAATATATGACGTGATGCATTCATTAAATTCATTAAATGTATAACTCTAGGTCATGACTGGTAGCTTTTTTTTTTTGTTGCAAAATAACTCTGGGTCATATATTCTTTTATTATAAGTTTGCACATTTATTATAAGTGAAATATAGTGACCAAAATAATGCATACATTGATCCTATTAAAAAGGATGCGGTGCATTCATTAAATTCATGATAGAAATCATATATTTCAGAATTGCTCACATATTCGAGTATTTTGGAACTGTGTGAGTAGTTACATATCTTCATCCACTTCACAAAAAGAAGTTACATATCTTCATCCAACGAAACTCGAAGGTAAAGTACTAGCACGTACATAAGCCTGAATGCCTGGTCATCCATTCGTAACAGTTGTGGTGAATCGTGGCAGTTATTTACGACTCAAGTTGGGCCGAAAAGGCGAACCAACCTATGGTTGGATGGTTTTTTTGATCCCCAATCCATTAGGGTTCAAGTCTGCTCGCATTATTCGCGTTGTATGAGCGCTTGATTCTATACTATGTTAAAAAAAGTTGGGCCAAAAAGTGCAGACATTTTATTTTTTTGATTGAATGTACTAGCACGCAGACAAGTGGAGTCAGAGCCGAGTAGTAACGGTACATAAAGCGTTGGCGACCATGCCCGCTGTCGTCACTCCATTTCAATCCCCCGTGGATCCCGACGATCTCGCGCCCCGAGAAAATCTCGCACCCCAAAGAAAGAAGAAGGCCACGACGCGACGACGACGTCGGCATCGAGTTGAAAGCAGAGCAGAGATTTTCCTAGGGGTGCCACGGAAGGAGCCGATGCCGGCGCCGGCGCAAGAAGCGGACGACGACTTCACCTTCCCCACGCCGCCGCCGCTCCTCGCCGCAGCCGCGTGCAGCTACGGCCACCACCGTCACAACAACAGGGTGTCGCCGTCGCCGTCGCCCTCCTCCTCCTCGCTTCCCGCGTGGCTGCTCTCCTCGCCCATCCGCCGCAGCTTCTCCGCCGCGGACTGCGCCGCGTCGCCGTGGCGCGCGACGCGCGGCAGGTGCTGCTCCCCCGCCCTGAGCGACTATGCCGCCGCGTTCTGCGACGGCGGGGACGAAGAGGAGGAGATGATGGACAGCCTCTGGGAGGACCTCAACGACGACGAGGCGCCGGGCAGGGAGAGGAACGATCTGCTCATCGCCTCCCTCGACGTGTCGCGGCGGCGGTCCATCGGAGGCCCAGGCCACCCCGTCGACGGGAGGAGGCCGACGACCACGGCGAAGGAGCGTGAGGCCGCAGCGGTGCTCGCGACGTCGAGGAGCTCCCGAGGGCGCTCCCCGGGGCTGGTGGTGATGATGCGCGCGCTCAAGAAGATGTTCGTCGCGCACAAGAGCAGAAGCAAAGTGCACAAGGTCGACGAGCAGAGCACCGCCTCTGCTTCTTCCGGCAACTCCTTCAAGAAATGAGGTGCATCATGACTTCATGAGCCGCAGATCACAGTAAAAACAGTTGCACTTTATGATAAATAGCGTGTTGGTCACAAACTTGTAAATCATTGATTTCCTTTTTTGAACCTTCGAGCATTGATTTCTTGATCGAAATATCTGCACAATGATCATAATCACAGTTGTGTGATTTTTAGTACATTGCGAATCGTAGTATTACTGTGTATCATTACGTACAGTCATATCCATTTTATGTACGAGCAGTTATTTGGTTAGATTAAACATGGTTTACATACAGTTGGAGACTGCTTTTCTTTCCCCACTTTGTGCAGCGTGTTCTCATTTGTTCTGGTTTGATTCACTACTTGTGTTTTTGGCCTGAGATATGTGTACAATGCTGCAATTGTGTCTTGCTGAAGAACACCAGTCAGCTGCAGATTCACTTGGATTCTTTATTAGAAAGTCGCAGCTATATATTGAGCAAAAAGTAATGTAGTATTACTCCTGATGAAGCTCCTGAGATTGTGATGCACACTGGCAATGAATTTGTACAGCTTAGGCTTTCCTGGGACGAAACTAGGGGAATTAGGCAGGAGTCATCTATCATCGACCAGTCATCTTCTGCTATTAAGACCGACCAATTAGGAGGATATAGGATACTCAAGTTCCGTGATCACGGCCAATTAGGGCCAAACCCATTAGCTTAGGTTGGACCGTAAGCACCATGGACAAAGTTAGTTAGGCCATGATAATTGTATAGCAAAGCTGTCAAGTAGTAGTAGTAGTAGTAGTCAATTAGCGATTGTAGCACAAAACAAGGTTGTCTGATTCTTCATTCGTGCATACTGGAGTACGTAGTATTTAAGAGGAGAGGCCAACTGCATGTGGGATTTGATTCCAGCTTGCAGACAGATTGACAAAAATCTTCGGTAGAATTCTTTTCAGCTAAACGTTGCTTCCGATTATGACTTGACGATGACGAGTATTTAACAAAAAACTACCACATTTGATGAAAAACGTACCTACAAACTACCACTTTACAAATTCGTGTCGAAAACTATCATTTTTTTACTAATCCTTGACTAAAAACTACCATGTCTCAAAAGAGCCTGATTTGCCTCTTTAAAACGTGTTTTTGACTGGTAACCTAAACTAATTAGGAGTTAGACTAATCTGACAACATAGGCCCAGTAAACAGTGGCCCATCAGACTGCGGACGAACTCTTGCCCGCACAACCTCTCCTCCTTCTCACGCGCAGTTCGCCGCCCCGCAAACTGTCGGAGCAGCACTTCGCCGCAGGTGCAGCCGTGGAAGCCACTCGCCGCTGGAGCCGCCGCCCTTGGCCACGGGTGCCGCCCGCCGCCCTTCGCCCCTGGAGCCGCTCGCCGCGGGAGCCGCCGCCGCCGCCGCCTTTCGCCACTGGAGCCGCTCGCCGCGGGTCGCCGCTGGAGCCGCTCGCCCCCGCGCCCTTCGCCGCTGAAGCCGCCTGCCCCAACCTCCGCTGCCTTGCCGCCTCGCCGGATCCGGCCAAAATCTTCGCCCCCGTCGCCCCGTTGCGCCGCTGCCTCCGCTCGACCGGGAGGAGACGTCGAGCATCGCCGCCCCATGGGCCGACGACGACCACCAACTGCCTGCCCCGTGAGAGTTGCGCCATCAAACTGATTTTGCTAATGTGCCACGTCAACGTTTACGTGTGGGCCCAACCAGTCAGAAACACGTTTAAAAGAGGTAAATCAGGCTCTTTTCAGACATGATAGTTTTTAGTCAAGGATTAATGAGAAAATGCTAGTTTTCGACACAAATTTGTAAAGTCGTAGTTTGTAGGAATGCTTCCACGAAATGTAGTAGTTTTTTGTTAAATACTCTGACGATGACACAAGGGCGTGTAACAAGGCAATGTACTACGTACAAGAGTATTTCACATATCACAATCTCTGAAGAAGACTATGCAGTACTACCACATCAGTTTATATGGATTCACACTTGATCTAGATAGCACTGCACTAGCGATATTCATTCAGTTCAATGGCACTTGCGCCGACAGTTTGGCGAATCGTCTAGTATTGGGTACTGGACGGTAGTACGTGTCTTGTCTTGAAGGAAAAGTAACTCAAGGACACCGGACTCATTCATAGTTTTCAGATTTCACAAGTCTTCGCTGTAGTAGCTTCGGGTTGCAGTCAAATGATCGGACAGGATACTGCCATCTGGTAGATACCAAAAGTTTTTACAGATTATACTCCCTCCATTCTTAAATATTTGTCTTTTTAGAGATTTCAATAAATGAGTACATACGAAATAAAATGAGTGAATCTATACTTCAAAATATGTTTATACACATCCGTATGTGGTAATCCATTTGAAATATTTAGAAAGACAAATATTTAGAAACGGAGGGAGTAGTTGTTAAACGGATGTGGAGTACAGCATAAGAACATTCATAATTGTTAAACAACATGCTCATCTGTGATCCGCGCGCAAGAATCGATCATGCAATGTGATTTCTGTTTGTGCCATGGAATAGGAGTAATGTAAATTCTCAAAGCAACTCTAACCAATCCCCTGAAAAGCTTTAGAGCATCTATAACCGCGACATGTTAATCGCTGCCCTCAAACGTCTACGGACGCGTCCTCCAACAGTGACTGGGCGGCTTTAAACTTTACCATATGCAACCACAAAACCCTATTGGTAAACAGTTAATACTTGCAAACCCATGCACGTCGATAATTTTGGATGTTGCGGACGTTTGGCCAGCAGTGCCGTCAAAAATACTAAAAAATAAATTGCTCATACTAAGATTTTCACATCCAGATTAGGCTGATATTTAGTCCCACCTCGCCGTGTGAGGAGCTAGTCGACCGGCTTAAATAGCCGGGTCGTCCAAAAGCGATAAGTTTCAGCCATTAATGCATCCTTTGTTAAGGAGATGGACTATCACTATTAATCTTCTCTCCTTATCACATATAAGATTAATAGTCATGGTCTATCTCCTTCACAAACGGAATATTGATATTTGTACAACTCTTTTTGAATCACAATGTGTCGAACGGTGCAAGGGAAATTCGGTGAACAATTTAAAAATCTCTTCCATTGTAGTAGGGCTATCAACGTATATGAACAAGATGAAGTTGAAACTCGATGAACAATCATTAGTTGATGAAATGCAATCTAGTGTCAAGCTACCTTGTTCACACAACGATAATCGATCGACCTATGCAACAAAAGAGAAGCTTGCCGCCATCCGCCGTTGTGGCGATTTAAGCCGGTCGGCGTCCGCCTCTCATGGCGAGGTGGGACTAAAATTTGGAAGCCTCCGTCTTGACCTGGAAGGAGGTTCGGATGGCTGCAGGTGGGTCTGCTCTGACCTGGAGTGGGGTGCCCGGTCGCGTCGCCCTCACCGTCCCTACATTTGGTCCCGATTTGAGGGGTGGCGGTCAGTCCGTGTGTATATGGTGTAACTGAGGGGTCCGGTTGGGTCAATTTTTTTGACCGGGCGGGCATTTAGGAAGAAAATAAAGGGGTCCGACTGTAGATGCTCTTAGAGGAGTAATATTTCACTTTTCCTTCACTAAACTGCACCTAACTGGTCCCCTAAAAGTAAGTTTTAGAGGAGTAAAAATTATCCTCCTCGACCCCTGACTCTAATATTTACTCGGTCGCCAATCCACCGAGTAAAAAGTTTTCCCCTCCACTCTCGGCTGGACCCACCCAACCGCGCACCGCATCACCTGCGCCGCCACCGAGTAAAAATTATCTTTTTGTAGATGATGTCTATGGGGCTGCAATTTTGGCACGGGGTGCCTTCACACAAAACTAAGGTTTCCCATCAATATATAAGCGGATGCATCTAATATCGTTCATCCAGCCCATAGTCCATTGATCCAAGGCCCTTGGGCATGTTTAGAGTCCTCCCGAACCTAACTTATCTTCTCATGAGCCCATAGGATCAAACCACATTGATATCATCAAGTTTGGAAGGAGTGGGAGTCAATCCCTTCACCCCTAATTTCGGATTTTCGAAAGTGTCAGCTTTTGTAAATACTGACCCACAGGGCGCATACAGACTTGTAGTGGGTGATTACAAGTGCTACGATTTTTTTCCTTCTGTGGATATTAATTTTCATGTTCTGACTTTCTTTGTTTGACTCCATCTTTAGGGGTCGTAGTGATGATCCTTAAGTGTTGGTCCCGCAGGAACAAATCGGCAGTAATTTCAAATTTGAGCGGACCTTAAAGTTTATTGATAGTTCATTGAATTTTCATGAAGTTCCTACACACATAAGAGTAAACAAGAACGTTTGCATGTCTTGCAACTATTAGTAGGTTTAGTCCAAATAAATATAAAAGTTTGCACAAAAGATAAGATAGTGACATGAAACATACAAAAATTATAGATACGTCGATGACATACCATTCGTGTTTAAAAAAAATCTAAAACTAAAAAGTTATTCTCAAAAAATAATATTCGTATATGCAAATAATGTTAATTGCCTATGCAGTTCGCTAGCAAATTGTCGCAACGAGCGTCAAATAGAATTCGCCAAATCCTTTTCCCCGGCTGCTAGTTAGTGACCCATCGCGCACACTCGTTCATGCTATTTGGACGACCAATATGAT
>NC_041393.1:437658145-437659865 GCF_002162155.2 Triticum dicoccoides | reverse complement strand
GTTTTAGGAAAGTTCTAGAACATAATTCAGCCATTTTTTCTATGTTTTCCCTATTGGTATTATAAGTTTTTGTTCTGATTTCCGTTTTTTCTATTGATTTTTTTATTTTCCATTTTCTAATTCTTAGACATTTTCCAAATTCAAGATTTTTTTGAATTCATGAAGTTTATTATATTTGATGAATATTTTTAAACTAGATGATGCCCCACGCGTTGCTGCAGGAACTTTGCTAATAAAATGCAAAAATAGTTGCTACAAAACTATTTAAAACTAATGGAAAGCAAATGTAAGCTTAAAAAATAAAGCGTGTAAAAAGATATAAAAATAAATTGCAGTTAAAGGAATGTCATTTTCTAACAAGATGTGAATGACGAGCGTGACTAGGAAAAATAGGTAGTGGGTTGTAGATATTTAGAAATACAAGATTTAAGAACATTGTTTTGTTCATGACTTGCTATTTTTTAATTTTGGAATATTTTTAAGTGTGCAATTCTAAACTTACTGACAATTCGTGTGAATTTTATAAAATTATTGACTTTTTCTATTTTTGAACATTTTTTAAATTATGGAACATTTCTAAAATTTCGTGAACATTTTAGAATTCAGAAATATATATAATTCAGGGCATTTTCAATATGTTATTTACTATTTCTTGAAAAAAATTACTAACATATTTTAAAATCTGTGACATTTTCCAAAACTCATTGCAGTCACACAATGCATCAACATTGCCGGTGGCCGGTGACATGGTGCCTTTGTCGTTGAAGAGAAAAGGAATGATGAACAAGAAGAGAAACACGCTTTTTTGAATTTTAGTGGCATTTTCAGACATTCTTCTTGGCAATGTACAATGTAGTGATTTTAGTGTCATTTTCATGTTATAAAATGCAGTTTTGAGAAGATATTTTTTAAATTTATGCCCTGCATGCATGTGTTGCTTATGTGAGTGGTTGCACGGCTAGGAAAAGTAGGTATGGGTTGTAGCTATTTAGAAATAGAAGATTTCTGGACATTGTTTGGTTCCCGAAGAACATTCAAATCTGGCTTTTTTTCAAAGAATTGGAATATTTTTAAGTTGGAATCTTTTTCCATGAGAATTCGTGTACAATTTATAAACTTAATGATTTTGAAAATTTGTGAACATTTTTTTATAAATTATGGATTTTTTTAAAATTTCGTGAACATATTAGAATTTTAGAAACATTTTTAAATTCTCGCTTCTTTAGAAAAATATTTCGTTTTACTAAAATTTTAAAATGTATTTAAAATTTCTTGAAAAATTTCACTAACATATTTTAAAATTCAGAACATTTTCCAAAACTTATTGCAATCACACAATGCAACAACATTGTCAGTGGTAGGTGACATGGCGCCTTTGTCAGGTGACATGGTATTTTCAGAAAATTTCTTAGCAATGGACAATGTAGTGATTTTAGTGCCATTTTTATGTTATAAATTGCAGTTTTGAGAAGATATTTTGAGGCACTTGATAGTGACAGTAGCTCCGGTTCAGGTACCTATGAAAGTGGAAATATTACAGCGCACATAACTTAGCAATTGACATTATCGAGACCCAGTTGCACAACATGATGTCCAACTGTTGGCTTAATTAATCGATAGTGTTTACATTGAGAGAGAGATATTCAAGTCTTCATCTTGATACAATTGAATATTTCCACATTTCATAAGTATGTGTTCCTCCGCTGCTCCGCACCGCTCT
>NC_041393.1:437612983-437657623 GCF_002162155.2 Triticum dicoccoides | reverse complement strand
CGTTCCCCCTCCCCCCTCTCTTGGGCGCACAGATCTGCCATGGCGTCCGTTGGTGGCAGTCCCTCTTCGGTGTCCTTCAGGTTACAGCCAATCGTTTCAGGGCTGGGGTTGTCGGAGTCGCCGGGCTCTGCCGGATCTTCGGCTCGGGCTCATGTGGCCGAGCGCGACACTGAGCTCGCACCGCCGGCGGGCTCGGCTGTGCCCTGGCACCGTCCTGGCCCCTCCCGCAAGGCCATGTGGCGCCGGCGAAAGGCGTTGCAGAAGCAGTCCGCCGCGGGCCGGTCGGGGCCTCGCTCGCGCTCGCCGTCTTCCTCCCCGGCGAGGCGGGAGGTCCCGGCGGATCTCTTTGGCCTGTGTTTCAAGTGTTTCCGGGAGGGCCACCGGAGGGAAGATTGCACCTTTCTGCCGCTGTGCATTCGCTGCGGGCTCGAGGGCCACATCTCGCCGGAGTGCAAGCGGCCGCAGAGCCCTCGCTGTGAGGAAGATCTCCAGTGTGAGACCATGGCCAAGGTTGCGCGCTCCTCTCAGCAGATGCTGCCGGTTGGGCCTGCGAACAGGCTGTCGTCGGTCGCTCGGCAGGTCGCTCCGATGGAGAGGCCCTCGCCAGCACTGGTCGACACCACACCTGTGGGGCTCAGCCAGGCATCACATGTTGCTGTAGGTGATGTCTGCATCCTTCGCCGCACGCCGGAGATGGACGGCCGTGAGCGTTGGCTCAAGCTCGCGGTGGTGGCCTATGTCGGCCGGCCTCGACCGCCGGTGTCGTGCCTGGATGTTGCGGAGGCCATCGCGTCGGAATTGCACATCCCGCGTCATTGCTTCTCGGTGCACAAGTACCACCCGGAGGATTTTCTTGTGGTGTTCTCTTCGGTGATTTGGCAGAACAAGATTCTGGCTGCAGGCTCTGTCGGGCGCGGGGTCAAGCTCTATGCTCGCCCATGGCTCAGACAAGCGCAGGAGGTTTCGCGAATGATGCGCACGCAGGTTGACCTCATGATCGAGGGAGTTCCATCTCATGTCTGGACCTGGGAAACGACGGAGGAAATCCTGGGCACAACGTGCTTGGTGGAGAGTCTCGCGCCAGAGACAACAAACAGAGAGGACCTGTCACTGTTCAAGATGCGTGCTTGGTGTGTAGACCCAGATGGCGTGCTGACAGACAAGCGAATCTAGGTACCGGAGTCGGAGGTTGACGAGCAACCGGCGGCGCGGCTGCCGACTTCTCGGCAACTCTTGGAGTACAAAGCTCTCATCCATATTGGGCGGATCAGGGAGCACGAGGGGCCGGGCAGCTCGCTAGGCCACCTAGCTCCAATGGGAGCGGCCAGAGTGGCTTGCCGGATGACTCAGGAGACTTCTCCGACCAAGGAGAATGGAGAACCCCGCCAAGGACGCGGGGAGTGCGCGATCACCACCGCTCGTCCAACAGTCACCAGGGAGGCACATACAGGCAGGCTTTGCTGGGGCGCATTGGGACATCCAACTGGCGCATTCCTCCCATGGCGGCTAGCGGCACCGCTGCTGTGCAGCCATGTGATGCAGTCCCGGTGGCCGTGGTGCCGGCGCCGGCTGAGACTACGGTGGCTGGCAGCTTGCCGGGCAGACCTGGACCGGCGGAGGAGGCGCTGGCGCCTAGCCGACAGGTGGGGCAGGCAGTGTTGTCACACGCACAGGATCAGGAGGTGTCTGCTGCCACCCAAGTGCTTTTTGACCAGGCACCGAGCCCGCAACCACTTTTGTTTGAAACCAGGCAGGAGGATAAGAGCAACACGTGCCAGGATGATCGAGCCATTTTGGAGTTGGTTGTGCTGGAGCCATTTGCGACTGCAAACATCGGGGCAATTCCAGAAGGCTTGGGGGATCTCGAGGAGTGCAGGACAATGCTGCCGCCTGCTGCGGTGCAGGGTGAGGGCGCCCAGGCTTTGGCCATCAGCGACCTGCCACGGGTTGAGCCGGTCTTGGGGGAGGCGGTTCGCGTGGATGTCGCCCAGGTGCCCATCTGGAGGTGGGGCCTATGGTGCGGGTGGACCTGGGCCAGTTGGCTAGGAGCACGGCAGACGAGAGGGGCCCAACCTCGGATCCCCTGCACGTCGCGCCCGAGGTGGATTCCGATGCGACTGGGACACAGGGCGGGGATCAGCTGGATCCCGAGGTAGTGCAGGAGATGGGACCCGTGGGCCCTGGTGCTGAGGTGACTACGTGCGATACATGCATGCATGATGAGGCTCTGGTTATTGCTGGGACATAGCTGGGAGGGGCAAATGCTTGCGCTTTGGTCACGCCCTTGTCCAACAAGGAGATCGTGGCTATTCACACCGCGACGCGCCACCAGGTTGGGGTGCTCAATCGGGCAGAAGAAGAAGATTAAGGCGTCCATAGCTGAATCGGTTCTGCTAAAGGCGTTGGGTTTTGCTTGCGATGATCTGGCGGTCTCTGATGATGTGCTAGATCATCTTCGCACGGTGTTTGACTCACCTCTCCAGGAACCTCAGCTGCGTGCGATCGCGACTATCTTTTGGAAGGCGATACCCCTAGACCTAGGAGCAGACTTGGAGAGTGTTGCACCGATCATGGTGTAGTTGTAGGGGGGCCGTCGACATGGAGACACTCGTTGTCATGTCGTACGCTGGGATGGAGTTAGTTTGCTGGAACATGCGTGGCCTAAATGGGCCAGCTAGGAGGAAAACCTTACGTGAATTTGTAAATTCGTTGCATGTAGCGATTTGTTGTATCCTGGAGACCAAACTTGAGAGGGTGGATCAGTTCTTGATTCTGCAATGTATGGAGCCAACTTACGATGGCTACACCTATCTTCCGGCGTCTGATACTAGGGGAGGGATTTTCATCGCTTGGGACTCCACCAGGGTTCAATTAACAAACCATGTCAATGACACCCACTCCATATCCAGTTACGTGTCCCCTGTGGGGGGCACACCTTGGTGGTTGTCGGTGGTTTACGGTCCTCAGGAGGACGGTCAGAAAATTGAGTTTCTGCAAGAACCGTCGGAGCGTAGATTGTTGTGCCCTGGGCTATGGTTGCTCATAGGGGATTTCAACTTAATCCTTCACGCGACGGATAAGAATAATTCTCTGATCGACAGGGGCATGATGAGGCGGTTCAAAAGTTTTGTTGATGATAACACTCTCAAGGAGCTCTTCCTGCATGGGCGCAATTACACGTGGAGTAACGAGCGCGAGAACCCCAAGATGACTAAGATCGACCGTGCTTCTGTTTCCATCGACTGGGAGCTCGACCACCCAGATTGCCTTCTCCAGGCTCTGTCCATGGTGATTTCTGACCATTGCCACCTTCACTTGGCATTGGATGATCACATGGGACCGTTGTCGGTGTCAAAACCGGCGGATCTCGGGTAGTGGGTCCCGAACTGTGCGTCTAAGGCTAATGGTAACAGGAGGCGGGGGACACAATGTTTACCCAGGTTCGGGCCCTCTCGATGGAGGTAATACCCTACTTCCTGCTTGATTAATCTTGATGACATGAGTATTACAAGAGTTGATCTACCACGAGATCGTAGAGGCTGAACCCTAGAAGCTAGCCTATGATTATGATTGTTGTTGTCCTACGGACTAAACCCTCTGGTTTATATAGACACCGGAGGGGGCTAGGGTTACACAGAGTCGGTTACAGAGAAGGAGATCTACATATCCGAATTGCCAAGCTTGCCTTCCACACAAAGGAGAGTCCCACCCGAACACGGGACGAAGTCTTCAATCTTGTATCTTCATAGTCCAATAGTCTGGCACAAGTACATAGTTCGGCTGTCCGAGGACCCCCTAATCCAGGACTCCCTCAGTAGCCCCTGAACCAGGCTTCGGTGACGATGAGTCCGGCGCGCAGATTGTCTTCGGCATTGCAAGGCGGGTTCCTTCTCCGAATACTCCATAGAAGATTTTGAACACAAGGATCGTGTCCGGCTCTGCAAAACAAATTCCACATACCATCATAGAGAGTATAATATTCCACAAATCCAATCTGCTGACAACTTTTTCATAGTGTGACATTACACCGTGGCCCGGTCATTATACGAACCGTTTTTCCCAGCCGGCTACTGCACGTATTGCGAGGCGGTTTTATTGGCACGTCTTGTCAAAGCAGAGATCGTGTTCCCCTTATCACGGGATTCTCATCAATATGGGTGTGGGTAACCCAACCATGCATGTTAGTGTAACGCCTCGATTTTAGGCAAGTTCCAAACGGCCACGCGGAGGACGCTTGATATTCACCCTCTTTATAAAGGGGCCAAGACCTGTCCTTTTCTTTCCACGCTCGATCCTTCCCTTCCCCTACCTTGAGTTTCAACACCCAAGGTTCAGGATAAGCGCTTCGGAGCTTCAACCATGTCCGGATCCAACCTTCAAGGCCGGTGGATGGCTTCTTCTGTCACAGAGGAGGACATCAAGAAGCTTAGGGAGGCTAGTTATCTGACCGCCGAAATCCCCCACAGGCTGCCTGCTCAAGGGCAGGTTATCCCCACTCCCGAACCCAACGAGAGTGTCGTATTTGTTTCCCACTTCCTCCGAGGGCTAGGCTTTAGTCTTGATCCCTTCGTAAGAGGGCTCATGTTCTGTTACGGGCTAGATTTCCATGATCTAGCTCCAGATTCCATCCTTCACATCTCGTCGTTTATCATCGTGTGTGAGGCCTTCCCCCGCATTACCTCACACTTCGGCTTATGGCTCAAGACCTTCAATGTGAAGCCGAAGAGATCGACGGGCGACACGCGGAGTGCGGAGGCACTATAATAAGCAAAGGTGCCGACGCCCTATGGCCAAAGGGTTCCTTCCCGGAGGTGTCCGACTTGTGGCAACGGGAGTGGTTCTACATCACAACAACCCGAGGTACAAAGCGGGCAGCCGCCCCAGCCTTCTGCTCGGGCCCTCCAACCCAACTGGCATCATGGGTCAACAAAGGGCTGGACTGGGGGCCAGTTAATGACGTGCTGACATTGCAAAGATGCATCCGAGATCTCCTCAAGAGGGATGTCAGTCTCATCAAAGTAATGCAAGTAATGTTAGTTCGTCGGGTCCTACCATGGCAACATCGATCTCTCCGTATGTGGGAGTTCAACCCAGAAGGACCGCGAACCATTCAACACTTCTTAGGATCGGGCGCTCGAAGGAATGTATCGTTTACTCTTTGGACCGTAAATAAAGTGTCCGGACACCATCGAGGATGTGGGTCTGAACTGCAACCGTCCAGATACTCAAGTAAGCAACTCCGCGACCAAACATGTTGTTATTATATTTGTCATAACATCATTCTGAAAAATTGCCCTCGACCAGGACTGGATAAGAAAGGCAGACAGGATCAGGTGTTCGGCCCCTCTTCCCGAAGGCTCGCCGGATCCTGTTCTAACCAGGATGCTGGCTCGCGCACTCTATCATGTGCCATCAGGAGAAGATGAGGGGAGGAATAGAGAAGCCAAAAGTGGGCTTCATACGCTGCACATCCAAACCGGTGGAATTAGTGCCTCCGCGAAGGAGGGTGATCAGGGAGGTGAATCTAAAATCCCCTCTCCCCAAGGGAAGAAAAGGACCGCCTCTGAAGACTTGGAAACGGTGGTTTCCAAACAAGGGAAGAAACCTTCACCACGGGGCCCTGGCCCAGAGGGCGTCCTTACCGCACAGCGCCCGTAAGGGGGCCAGCCATCAACCGATTCGTAAGTGAACAAAGGCACTTTGGTAAATATATCCTGCCTTTTCTTGAGAATAACAACCGAGACATATGTTTTGAAGTCCGGTTCATAGCCCTTCTCAAAAAAGTTCGTCTTCGAGGGATCTTCTTCCAGAGATGATGGAGAGCAAAACGCCTCCCCCTTCTTCCCCGCCTCGTGAGACGGACAACCCTGAGGTGTCATCGCGGAGGATTTCTCCTGATCCGCAAAGGCCAGAAGGTAATTCTTCAGCCGCCCGAAGTCCGGGGTCCTTGGCTCCTAAGGAGACCAACAAAAAAAGCCTGGGACTATCCGGTGTACAACCGGACACATTGATGGATCTTTTGGAGCAAGCGGCTATCTCAGAGGCACATCGTACCTTAATGGGTACGGTGGTTGAGAGGATCTCATCCGCCAAAAGCGGGTTGAATGAAGCTTTTACGAGCCTACTAAGAGGCTTTGAGGTACGTAAAGTAATATATATATTTTTTGACTGTACCGCACATGCTAGGTGTGCTCTGTATAGATAGTAGCCCCTGAGACTCTGGTTGCCGCCCAGAGGCGGCAAACAGAGGATCATAGTCTTAGGTAATGATAGCCCTGCTTTCATGCGCAGGCGGTTGAGGGTCCGGCGGCTGACCGGACTGCTAATTTTGCCGAATTGAGGCGGCAGCTTGACGTGGCGGATGCAGACATCACGCTTGTGAACAAGCGGCTTGACGAGGCACAGGGTATGTATATTTGGGCGGTCAACAAATATTAAGAGGAGCATGATGCTAGTACCTATAATATGCTTTGACTGCAGATGGAGCTGCCGCCATGGAGGCCATTCGGGTAGAACTTGCCCGAGCCAAGGAACAAGCCAAGAAAAGTGATGCAGCCGCCCAGAAGGCAGCCGAAGAGTTAAAAGCTGAACAGGCTGCTCATCGCCAGAGCGAAGATAAAATAGCCAACATGGCTCTTGAGCTGCAAAATGCCACCAGCCGATATGAGCTCCTCGAAAGGAAAAACCAAGTGAAAGCGGCTGACCTGAAGAAGGCCTTGGAGGCAGCCAAGGAAACGCGCTCTGAAATCAGAGCGGCGCGGGAGGAGCTTCGTCAAGCCAGATATATCACGGCTGGGAAGCCCTTTTTATTGCGGAGGAAGTTTGGCGATCCGAAGTATGCCCCTCTTGATCAACTGTGGAGTTTTGCAGACGCATACTTGGATTTAGCAAAGAGTGCTGCTGATGCGACTGAGTATTTCAAAGATCTGGAAGATCATGAGGTGGAAAGATTGTTCTGGTCGCAGTTTAGTAATCCGAGGCGTCCGCTGCTATTGAATGAGCAAATGGCCGAGTGGGCAGAGCTCCATAGGTTGTCCGGGCTTGCCATGAAGTCTGTTGTGGAGCATCTTTGGCCGAAGGAACCAAGTCCGGATAGTTATTTTGGTTTAGTGCAATGATTTCTTCGTGCTGTGCCGCATATCGACACTGTCAAGAGGTCGACGTGCATAGAGGGTGCGGATGGCTCTCGCCCGTGTTAAGACATATTGGGCGGAGATGGATACCATCGCTGTTGCAACCAGGGGTCTGCCCGGGGGTCAGGACTCGCCTGAGCACTATTTTGAAGAAGTCCTAGAAGGTGCCCGTTTAATAGAGGCTCAGTGCTCAAAGAGTACCATGTTCCAGTGACATGTATCTTGATTGTAAAAACAATGCTTCTTTGATAATAAAGGCTATATTTATACTTTTTCCCGTAAAGTATTGTGTTGCCTCCTGTGCGTCCGTTTATGTATGTATGTATATAACCTGAAAGTTTGCAGTCGTCGGCTTCAGCCCCCATGCATATAATGCGGGGGTGTTCGGTCCGTTAAGGAGGTGATAGCGCGGCGAACAAGGCAATCGGACTATATAGCTTTAACACTTTCACTTAGCCATAGGAGTTTGACGGTGGGGCTACTATATAGCCCCTGGTATGTCCACGCTCATCCGAATACGGTGCATGTACATACGTGACCGGGAAATCGGTCCTTCATTAATGCGGAGGAATCCCGAAGATTCTGCTGAGTCATCGAGTGGTTGACCAATCTCTCGCTTTACCATGACAGTCAGTTTTCGGCTTTCTCTACTGAGGTGCTCATCCAGATGAACCAGGGCACAATCGCAGTAGTTCTCTCGGTGCCACCTTAGCCGATAGAGCGGAACGTAAGGTAGCAAAACACGAGAGCCGGGCAAACCCAACTATTGACCAAAGACATGATTCGGAGCTGATGCATATAAGGCCAAACTCGCGACGCTGAACACTCCCGAAGTTATTCGGACTTTATAACATATACTGGGCTGAGTACCACCCTCGATAATGAGCCCTGAATTTCCAGGTACATGCATTAATCTGGCGTGACGAAATGCCAATAACACCAGTATCCCTCTCGGTTGTTTTAAGTGCCCGGAGGGTGTGAAACAACAAGAGACAATAAAAAAGGTTTACACAGGGTCTTAATCTAAAAAGAAACCTTTGAACGGGGCCCTGCTACACGTCGGTGCCTTTGTCTCCGTTGTGCCGTATCCTGGAAGGGTGTGGCACAATGATCATCTTTTAAAAACAAAAACCCAGGTGAAAGAATCTGGTGTGATCGTGCGAAAAGTTGGTTATTCTTAATGAACCATGAGAATTCAACCTATTATTGTATTAATAGGGTCGAGCCGAACTATGGGCCTTTTTACATGCAAGCAGCCCCTAGCACCACCTATGGGGGTATATCCATCGACCCAAGCTCAGGTTTATCTGGGCTGCTACAACTAGTGGTGCGCTGGACACGTCTAACCGTGTCCGTGGTCTTGATGACCGATCATTTATTCTGGTTGGAGAGGCCGCTCAGTGGTTCAGCTGCTAGAGCCGCCACATATTCTTCCGCACATAAGGAACGCTCTGTATTTCCGCTAATTGTGATGACGCCATGTGGACAGGGCATCTTAAGTTTAAGATAAGCGTAATGCGGAACTGCATTGAAACATGCGAAGGCCGTTCTTTCAAGTAGTGCATGGTAGCCGCTTTGTAATGGAGCGATGTCGAAGATTACTTCTTTGCTTCGGAAGTTGTCGGGCGAACCGAATACAACCTCCAGTGTCAGAGAGCCCATGCAGCGGGCTTCTACGCCTGGTATTACTCCTTTAAAGGTAATATTACTTTGGCTAATTCTTGACGGGTCTATCCCCATCTTGCGGACAGTGTCCTGATATATCAGATTAAGACTGCTGCCGCCGTCCCTGAGGACTCGGGTGAGTTGGTATCCGTCAATTATTGGGTCGAGCACCAAGGTGGCCGAACCTCCATGCTAGATACTAGTCGGATGATCCCTGCGATCAAAAGTGACCGGGCAGGCCGACCATGGGTTGAATTTGGGGGCAACTGGTTCTACAGCGTATACGTCTCGGAGCGCGCGTTTGCGCCTCCTCTTTGGTATGTGGGTTGCGTAAATCATGTTCACTGTTTTGACCTTTGGTGGAAACTTTTTCTATCCCCCAGTGTTCGGCTGACGCGGTTCATCCTCGTCTTCACTTGGCGCCTCCCTCCCCTTGTGTTCGGCGTTTAGCTTGCCCGCCTGCTTGAAGACCCAGCATTCTCTGTTGGTGTGATTTGCAGGTTTTTCGGGGGTGCCATGAATCTAACATGATCTGTCTAGAATTTTGTTTAGGCTGGACGACCCATCTCTGCTGCCTTTAAATGGCTTTTTCAATTGACTGTGTCGAGAGCCCCTGAATCCGGCGTTTACCGCTGAAAGATCGTGGATGTCGCCTAGAGGGGGGGGGGGTGAATAGGCGTTTTAAAATAATTACGGTAGAGGCTTGAACAAATGCGGAATAAACCTAATGAATACTTTGTCAAGCACAAAACCTACAACAACTAGGCTCACCTATGTGCACCAACAACTTATGCTAAGAAAGATAAGCAACTATGTGATAGCAAGATATATGACAAAGAACAATATGGCTATCACAAAGTGAAGTGCATAAGTAAAGGGCTCGGGTAAGAGAAAACCGAGGCACTCGGAGACGATGATGTATCCTGAAGTTCACACCCTTGCGGATGCTAATCTCCGTTTGGAGCGGTGTGGAGGCACAATGCTCCGCAAGAAGCCACTAGGGCCACCGTAATCTCCTCATGCCCTCGCACAATGCAAGATGCCGTGATTCCACTAAGGGACCCTTGAGGGCGGTCACCGAACCTATACAAATGGCAACCCTTGGGGGCGGTCACCTAACCCGTACACTTTGGCAACCCTTGGGGGCGGTCACCGGTAATCGTCAAATTTCTCGGGGCGATCTCCACAACCTAATTGGAGACCCCGACGCTTGCCCGGAGCTTTACATCATAATGATTGAGCTCCGAACAACACCAACTGTCTAGGGCGCCAAGGCACCCAAGAGGAACAAGCTCTAGGGTGTCCAAACACCCAAGAGTAACAAGCTCAAGGCTACCAAGCACCCAAGAGTAATAAGCTTCTCAACTTGTAACTTCCACGTATCACATGGAGAACTCAAACCGATGCACCAAATGCAATGGCAAGGGCACACGGAGTGCCCAAGTCCTTCTCTCTCAAATCCCACCGAAGCAACTAATTCTAGGTAGGAAGATGAGAGGAAGAACAAGAAGGAGAACACCAAGAACTCCAAGATCTAGATCCAATGGGTTCCCCTCACATAGAGGAGAAAGTGATTGGTGGAAATGTGGATCTAGATCTCCTCTCTCTTTTCCCTCAAAAACTAGCAAGAATCCATGGAGGGATTGAGAGTTAGCAAGCTCGAAGAAGGTCAACAATGATGGAAGAACATGAGCTCAAAGGATAAGGTTCAATGGGGAAGAAGACCCCCTTTTATAGGTGGGGAAAAATCCAACCGTTATGCTCACAGCCCGCACAGAGCGGTACTAAAAAAATACTTCCGTGCCTACCTCCGCTGAGCAAAACATGAGATTTTTGGTCCGGAGCGGTACTACCGCTCACGAGCCACGGTAGTACAGCTCTGGAGCGGTACTACCGCTCAGGAGCCGTGGTAGTACCGCTCTGGAGCGGTAGTAAAAATCTACATCCGCTCTAGTCGCGGTAGTACCGCTCCAGCCTTTACCAAAACAACCACAACTTTTGCAAACAGACTCCGAATTCAACGAAACCAAGTTTGTTGGAAAGCTAACGACATGGGCTAACACAATATTGATAGAAATATAAATAAGAAGCAAATGAGAAAAGGCCCATAATAAAATGGTGAGAACCCTTCCTCGGATAAGACCGGTAAAACCTCCAACACCGAAAACATCATAGAAGACGCATGCGAACTCCGTTTTCGATGAACTCAAACTTGTCATCAAGATGACCATAAGCTCTAAGACTCACAAAGAGAACCAAACAAGAACCAAGAAACATGATGCAAGGATGCAATGGTTTGAGCTCTCTACTAACGATACGATCAAGCTACCAACTTGAGAGCCCCCCTTGATTGTACGACAAACGATCCTATAACCCGGTCTCCCAACGACCACCACGAGACCGGTAAAATAGAAAATCTATCAAGGGCAAACCTTTGCCTTGCACATGGTCCACTTGAGCTAGATGATGACGATCTTGACTCCCTCAAGTTGGACCACATTTCTTGATTGCGTTGGCTCGATGAAGACTAGATGATTGCTCCCCCATAGTCCACTATGGGTGAGCCAATCTTCGGCACATCTTCACAAGTCCATTGACACCACAATGGATGGCAAGATTCAAGCACTTGATCTCTTCGTGATGCTCCACTTGAACTTGCACACGGCAATCTTGATGACGATCACCAGTTGATGTCATCCTTTCCATGGGTTGTATGATATCTTCCTCTTGACGCAAGCCCATGGACACGTACCTAACCCCACATAGAACTCTCACATAGACCATGGGTTAGTACATAAACTGCAATGGACAATGCTTACCATACCATGGGATCACTTGATCCCTCTCGGTACATCTTCTATGCTTTGTGAGTTGATCAACTTGATTCACTCTTGACTTAGTCTTGATCAACCTTGAATCTTTCCAACTCTCTTCATTTGGATGATGTCTTGAAGGTAAACATGAATGATCACACAATCTTCCTCTTCAAGACATGCTTGAAATAAGCTCAACACTCACATGACAAATCTTTGGATAATTCCTTAATAGCACCTTGGTCAACTCATAAACTCCTTAAAACCAACACATGGACTTCAAGAAAAGCCTATGGACAAAACCTTCAAATATAACTCAAGGCAACCATTAGTCCATAGAGATTGTCATCAATTACCAAAACCAAACATGGGGGCACCGCATGTTCTTTCAATCGCCCCCATTTTGGTAATTGATGACAATCATTTTCAAGAGAGTTTATACAAGGAGTTATGCATCACAATGCAATGCAAAAACCAATGATGCAGGAGAATGAGATGCAAATTCTTAGAAACAAAACCAAAGCAAGGATAAAACTTTGAAACCTTCTCCACAAAACTCTCTGAAACTTCTCCCCCATTGGAATCGATTGCCAAAATGGGCAAAAAGCTTAGAAGGCCAATATAAAACGTGTTCCTCCATAAATTGTGTATTTCTCAACAGGATAGTGGAATGCCATAGACATATCCAAAGGTAAATACTTGGAGGAATACAAACTATATTGAGGCACAAAGATTGCTAACGAATGATATGCCACAAGGACATAACAAAGAGAGACACAAGCAATCAAGCAATCAAAAGATACCAACTGAAGCAAGCAACCAAAGGATATCAATTGAACCAACTAGACCAAAGATCCTACGAGCCACATGAATAAAGGATAATATGATATGAGCGAAGGTGTTCTAAAGAAACTAGAGAAGCTCCCCATGATTTGTGCACACATAAGAATTTTTGTATTTGAATACAAAGTGCACAAAACAGGATCATAGCTCCCCCAAAATCAATAGAAACATACAACAAGTGCAAGTGACCATAAATGAAACTAAGCCTAGCACTTGCAACAAACACATGGTTGAGCAACATGTAAAAGAGGCAACTTAAGAATAGGCTCAACCAAAATGATGTGTGTGAGTCACGACAAAGCACATGAGAAGACTAATATACGGATGAGCATAAGAATCAACATAGTCTTGAATGAATGAGATACACGGTGCAAAGCCTTTCATTCCCACACACAACTAAGCAAATGGGTTCACAAGAACACTAAATATGCAAAATGAATAACCAACACTTGTGACAACCGAAGGTGAAGATAGAAAGCATAAGCATCATCAAGACAAGGGATACCAATTAAGATGGCAAAAGCCTCATCAAGACAAGCATGAGGGAAATAATCTTCACCACACAAGAGTGCATCAAGATGCAACGAGATAAGACACGCACTCAAGGCAAAAGCTTTCACGGAGCCACCAAAGAAATAACATAAGAAAGACAAGGTGGACGTGAAAGAAAGGATATCATCTAGAGATGTAATTTATCTCAAGTGTATAAGGGTCTAGGTAGACGAAATCAGGATGATATATATCTATAAAGAATGATGTACACCCGAAATAGTTAGAACACGAAGGAACAAGATATCCAAAAGGAAGTCATACATATACCAATAAGATATGTGCTTGGAAGCATAGCCCAAGGCTAGATATGGTCTTATTGTATATAAATGAATTCCTACCACACAACCATCAAAAACATCGCAACTAGCAACAAGAGATCATTGTTGGGATGCTTTGAGAAAGGAAACAAGTATCACAAGAAAGAAAGAATAACATGCCATGATACAACCTACACACGATTGATGCAATAATATGTGCATGTAGTAGATGATGATACTTGTTACCCAGATAGCATTGGAAGGATGTAGTAGATACCAATTGAAGGTAGAAAGTAGTTCATTGATCATCATAGCTTGACTCCAATAAGCACATGGTGACAACACCTTCCTTTTTAATGAGCCGAGTCTCCAATGCATCTCCAATTTGTTCCTAGAACAACAACACAAACAAAATGGTACCCAAACTCATTGGGACCAAAGAGTTAGAGAACCAACAAAAAATAGGACAAACTCCACATAGATATGTGCATATAGATATGAAAATGAATCTCATGCACATCTCATCCAATTTGAGACTTGGTGGAGTTTCCCCTATATATTGGGTCAAAGAAAGAAACATGCCAAAGGAACTACATGAAGTTAAAATGCATGCTCAAGACTTTCAAGAATACCAAAATACAAGGAAAAACCAAGTGAAAAGGATACCAAATGGAGAAATCATCACTTGGAAGATATCATTAAAAGATACATCAAGGAATGAGATATCCATTGGAACACACACAAAAAAAGATGTCAAACTCCCAAAGGAGAGGATGGTTCCAAACAAACCAAGCTCTCTACAAAGTTTCACGATGGCACAAAGTACCAAAAGAAACGACTTGCCATCCACCAGCACACACTTATATGGATCACAAGATGAGTGTTTTATAGAAAATAGGATGGCTCCCCCACGAGTTGTGCATTATAGAGTATTTGCATTTGAATACAAAATGCACAAGGTGGGACCACCACTTTCTCTATATCAAGAAAACACTAGACAAGAACAAGACCACAACAAGATCCTCAAGTGGCACGGAAGGCAATGGGAGTTAACACAATTTAGGCAAGAGATAAAGCAAATAAAAGTAAAGGCCAAAGTAAAGATGATCAATAATTTCTACCACACAAGTGAGTACCAATTGTCAAAAGATAAGAAGTATTCGGAAGTAATTCCCGGTGGTAGATAGCAAGGATATCCGACATCATATTCACACCAAACACAAGCAAATTGCAACTTGTAAAGCTAACATGCCACCTAGGAACAAGATAATTTACAATATCAATTCTAGGTGACAAAATCTCAAATGTACACATTTTCTAGGCTTGTAGTATGCACATAGCATATTATTCCCCCATAATGTGATACCAATAAAAACAAGTGGCAACAAGAGGATCCAAGAAGAGATGATTAATGGACTATTTATAATTTGAATTTCTCATGAGAAGGCATGCCACATAGTGACTAGATAATATTGTAATATCAATACTAGATGTTATTCCTCATGTACACACATTTATAGGATTGTGAGGTGCACAAAGCACATCACTCCCCCATAATGGGATATTCCATTAATCTCTCACAAGATCCAACTAAGAAACAAACAAGATGCACAAAGGCTCAACGGACAACACACATGTACATGATGTGCAAACCAACATACACAAACTTGATTACTCAAGTTAAGCAAATTGGAAACACATCATATACAAACACATGCAAGGTACAAAACCACAACATGCTAAGGGCAAGTAACTACCAATGTAAACAATTTAAGTACGAGTTAACCGCAAGGAGGAACATTAAATGTAACATAGAAACTTGAGACTCCTAATGACTTGGCTTGAGATAATATGGATGATGAAGACCCCTCAAATCTTCATAATGTAGCCAAGTCTCCAATGCCCTCCAACAACACCTATTGATCAAGTTTGAGCTTGTTGGTCCCCAACAAAGTTGGGTCCTAAGAGGTTAGTCACAATAGGATTGACAACCCAAATGGTTCTTTTCTTGATACCACTTTGAGTACCAACAAACTTGGCAAGCACATTGCCAACCTTATCCTTCCCAAGAGAATAGATATAATCAATAGTAATTGGGTTGGATAAGTTACCACTAGTGCATGAAGAAGTGAGATGACCTTTCTCATGACATAGGTAGCAACGTCTACTCTTCACTTTCTTCTCACTTGATTTCTCAACTTGAGAATCATTAGCTCAAGTTTTCTTGGGAAGAGGCCTTTCTTCAACTGGAGGTTGAGCATGAGAGTGAATTGGTGGCCTCTTCCCTTGTTGCTTGTCACTAATGGGCTTCTTCTTCAATGGGCAATATCTAACATGATGCCCTTCTACTTTGCACTTGAAGCAAACAATCTTGGCCGAATTCTTGACTTGTTCTTGGCCCTTCTTTTTGTTCATCTTGGACTTCTTCTTCTTATTGGAGTTGAATCCAAGTCCACCTTTGTCATTGGGGGATTTTTGCACACTGGAGATATTGTTGAGTGTGGCCTTCCCTTCATGACACTTTTCCAAGTCTTTCTTCAAAGAAGTGACTTGGGACGTGAGATCTTTGATTTCCTCTACATGGTTAGTCGCAACGAAAGCACTAGAGGAAGTATAAGCTTCATCGCTAGAGAAACAAGGCAAGGAAAGCAATTCATCACAAGATGTACCAATGTTATGCATGAATGAATCACGAGGACTAGCACAAGGCAATATAGCATTTTGACTAAAATTAGTGCTAGTATCCGCATGAGGCTCACCCGATGTTACCTTATCAATCATGGCCTCATGATCTATCTTTAGCACATTATGGGATACTAGAAGATCATCATGAGAGCTTGAGAGCTTTTCATGTCTTTCTTCCAATTTCCCATAATTGCTACATAGCAACTCAAGTTGAGCCCGTAGCTCAACATTCTCCTTCAAAATGGATGCTTCACAAGTAATAGAATTAGTAGCACAAGCATCATCATTAAAAACAAGAGGAGAAGGCAACTTGGCAAGCTCTTTTAAATAAGAAGCTTCAAGTTGAGCATGAGACTCGGTGAGTTTGATGAGCTCACCCTTGATGACCCTTGAGCCATTTTCGAGGTGCTCAAAATCCTCAAGGAGTCTAGCATGAGTAACTTCAAGCTTAGCATTTTTAGTTTCAAAAACATTGGCCACCTCAAGAGCTCTATCATTAGATTCCTTCACTCTAGATAATTCTAGAGCAAAAGTCTCCTCAAGAGATTCCTTGGTGGTTTGTTCAAGTTCAAGAGCTTGAGAGAGGCCCGCAATCTCATTAGCATAATCACACTCATGACCTTCCATTTTATCAATGATAACCTCATGCTCATCAAGACGAGATTCCAACTCATCAATATATTTCTTGCTCTCAATAGCAATCGACATGATTTCCATGAAATTGGAACGAGCAATTTTATTATTAAGAAGAGCTTTAAAAATCATTTCCCCCTTAATTTTTAAGGAGGCAACATCATCATTCTCTTCATCATAATCGACATCATCATCACTCTTGCCATCATCAATATCATCACAAGATATATTGGGATTCAAAGTGGGAGATACCTTTGAAGCCTTGGCCATAAGGCAAAAAGCAATAGATGATGATATAGGATCCCTTAAAGCACCATTCAAGACCACATCTTGTTCCCTGGAGTGTTGGGTTTCCTCTACATTGTTAGCACAACAACTCGAGGAAATACATGCATTTTTATCATGGCAATAAGATATAGCAAGCATATCATCATGAGATTTAGTCAAGCAATTTCTACATGATATGCAAGGACTATCAACACAAGCATGTGAAACATTTGGAGTGCTCGAAGTGCTAAAGTCCAAAGATGAAGCATTGCAATAAGAAAGTGATGAAGGATTATCAACAATAAGCCCACTATCATCATTGCAATGAACACCACTACTCACCATGTCATTACCTTGTGGCAAACCACATGTAGGTGAAGTAGAAGAAGTTGAGAATGCAACATGGCCGGAGGTGGAGGGAGAACGATCATCCTTACAAATCTTGGGCACACCATATTTATCTTGAAGCTTTGTCCACAACTCATGAGCATCACGGGACGACATGAGTTCAAATATAACTACATAGCTCAAAGCATCAAAAAGCACATTAGAAGCTTGAGCATTGAGATAAGAGTTTTTCTCATCCTCTAAAGATAAGCTTTGGGGATCCTTTGGAGGAGAAAAACCCATATGTACAATTCGCTCTAAATTTGGGTCCATGACCCTAAAGAGATTAAGCATGCGAATTACCCAAACATCAAAATTTGTGCCATCGAAACTAAGAGTGTCAGAGAATTCTAATCCCCTAGTCGACATCTTTACTCTCTAGGCGGTTAAGCCCAACAAAGAGAGACGAGGCTCTGATACCTATTGAAAGATCGTGGATGTCGCCTAGAGGGGGGGGGGTGAATAGGCATTTTAAAATAATTACGGTAGAGGCTTGAACAAATGCGGAATAAACCTAACGGTTAATTTGTCAAGCACAAAACCTACAACAACAAGGCTCACCTATGTGCAGCAACAACTTATGCTAAGCAAGATAAGCAACTATGTGATAGCAAGATATATGACAAAGAACAATATGGCTATCACAAACTGAAGTGCATAAGTAAAGGGCTCGGGTAAGAGATAACCGAGGCACTCAGAGACGACGATGTATCCCGAAGTTCACACCCTTGCGGATGTTAATATCCGTTTGGAGCGGTGTGGAGGCACAATGCTCCCTAAGAAGCCACTAGAGCCACCATCATCTCCTCACGCCCTCTGATAACCCACAAGTATAGGGGATCGCAACAAATTTCGAGGATAAAGTATTCAACCCAAATTTATTGATTCGACATAAGGGGAGCCAAAGAATATTATTGAGTATTAGCAGTTGAGTTGTCAATTCAACCACACACGGATAACTTAGTATCTGCAGCAAAGTATTTAGTAGCAAAGTAGTATGATAATAAAGGTAACGGTAGCAAACATAATGTTTTTGGGTTTTGTAGTGATTGTAACAATAGCAATGGAAAAGTAAATAAGCGAAACACAAGATGTGAAAAGCTCGTAGGCATTGGATCAGTGATGGATAATTATGTCGGATGCGATTCCTCGTGTAATAGCTATAACATAGGGTGACACAGAACTAGGTCCAATTCATCAATGTAATGTAGGCATGTATTCAGAATATAGTCATACATTCTTATGGAAAAGAACTTGTATGCCATCTTTTGTCCTACCCTCCCATGGCAGCGGGGTCCTAGCGAAAACTAAGGGATATTAAGGTCCCCTTTTAATAGAGAACCGGAACAGAGCATTAGCACATAGTGAATACATGAACTCCTCAAACTACGGTCATCATCGAGAAATATCCCGATTATTGTCACTTCGGGGTTGTCGGATCATAACACATAATAGGTGACTATAGACTTGCAAGATAGGATCAAGAACACACATATATTCATGAAAACATAATAGGTTCAGATCTGAAATCATGGCACTCGGGCCCTAGTGACAAGCACTAAGTATAGCAAAGTCATAGCAACATCAATCTCAGAACATAGTGGATATTAGGGATCAAACCCTAACAAAACTAACTTGATTACATGGTAAATCTCATCCAACCCATCACTGTGCAGCAAGCCTACAATGGAATTACTCACGCACGGCGGTGAGCATCATGAAATTGGTGATGGAGGATGGTTGATGATGACGACGGCGATGAATCCCCCTCTCCGGATCCCCGAACAGACCCCAGATCAGCCCTCCCGAGAGAGATTAGGGCTTGGCGGCGGCTCCGTATCATAAAACACGATGAAACTTTCTCTCTGATTTTTTTCTCCGCGAGACGGAATATATGGAGTTGGAGTTGAGGTCGGCGGAGCCTCAGGGGGCCCATGAGACAGGGGGCGCCCCCAGGGGGTGGGAGCGCCTCCCACCCTCGTGGACAGGGTGTGGGCCCCCTGGTCTTGATTCTTTCGCCATTATTTTTTATATTTTCCAAAACGTGCCTCCGTGGATTTTCAGGTCATTCCGAGAACTTTTGTTTTCTACACATAAAACAACATCATGGCAGTTCTGCTGAAAACAACATCAGTCCGGGTTAGTTTCATTCAAATCATGCAAGTTAGAGTCCAAAACAGGGGCAAAAGTGTTTGGAAAAGTAGATACGTTGGAGAGGTATCAACTCCCCCAACCTTAAACCTTTGCTTGTCCTCAAGCAATTCCGTTGATAAACTGAAAGTGATAAAGAAAAACTTTTACAAGCTTTGTTTGCTCTTGTTGTTGTAAACATGTAAAGCCAGCATTCAGGTTTCAGCAAATATTATGAACTAACCATACTTACAATAACACCTCGGTCTCACAATTACTCATATCAATAACATAATCAGCTAGTGAGCCATAATAATAAAACTCGGATGACAACACTTTCTCAAAACAATCATAACATGATATAACAAAATGGTATCTCGCTAGCCCTTTCTGAGACCGCATAACATAAATGCAGAGCACCCTTAAAGATCAAGGACTGAGTAAACATTGTAATTCATGGTAAAAGAGATCTAGTCAAGTCATACCAATATAAACCAATAATAATGAATGCAAATGACAGTGTGCTCTCCAACGGGTGCTTTTAATAAGAAGGGTGATGACTCAACATAAAAGTAAATAGATAGGCCCTTCGCAGAGGGAAGTAGGGATTTGCAGAGGTGCCAGAGCTCGATTTTAAAATAGAGATTGAATAACATTTTGAGCGGCATACTTTTGCTATCAACGCAACAACTATGAGATGGTTGTATCTTCCATACTACATGCATTATAGGTAGTTCCCAAACAGAATGGTAAAGGTTTATACTCCCCCTATAACACCCTGGATACAACTTTCCATATTTGTAACTCCAACTCTTGCCTTTTACGGATATGCGATATGATATTTACTTCGTGGTTGGGTTTTTGTCTGTTGTTTTGCATTTTGTTCTTGTTATGCATCTCGTCTCATGTCATCATTCGCATTGCATCGGCATCATTTTCTTAAAACTTGCATTTGTTCGTCGTTGCCGTTTCTCCCTTTTGCCTTCATCACCTTCCCTTGGATCGCCTTGCCCGCGCTGACCGTTCCAGACCAATCGAGTTTTCGCTTCCCTCTTGACCGTGACCACCTAACCTCTCTACAACCACCGACCCCCTCTTCCATGCGTCCGAAAAACTTGCCCGAACCCGAACCGGTTTGTCGTTACCGATGGATCTGGATCATCCCCTAACGTCTATAAAACATCTCTGTTTTCTTATTTGGACTTCCCTAGCCTATTCTTCCGTCCGTCCGATTACGATCGAAGGGACGAGATAGCCCCTAGCCTAACCCACCCGCTATATATACTAGTCTAAACCAAGACCAAATCCCTAATTTCTAGGGATCCTCCTAGCCGCCGCCGCCACTCTCTCCTGCATCTTCATCGGGATCATCCCAGATCCATCCCCACCACCACCAGCCTCCGACCCTCTCCCTCGATTTCCCCAGTGAGCCAACCACCGCAGCGCCCCTCCTTCTCCTGCACGAGCCCTGCCTCGTCCCTGGCCTCCTCCTCGCCTCGCTGTCCGAAGACCAGCACCGCCGCCGGCAACCACCAGGTCGCCACGCCCTGCCTTCTCTTCTTTTACTCCACTGCTTCTCTCCCTCTAATCTCTCTCACCTCTCCCTTCTCTAGCAGGAACCCGACGCCATGAATGCTCGCGTCCCTGATCTTGCAGCGCCACCGCCTGGAGCTTCTCCGCCGGAGGCCTTCACCTCGTCCGCGTTGCCGGCGTCCATCCCTGCCTGAACCTCGCGACTTCTCTGAACCCTGCGACCGCTGCTTCGTTCCTACCTCTATCAGCAATCACAAGAGGTCGTCGTTGCCCAGGAGCTCCACTGTTGCCGTCCCCGACCTGCCTCGGTCCACTAGGAATCCATTCCCGTCCTCCTCTGTGCCGGATACGGCAAGCACCGGCCGGATCTTGCGCCGCCGCAAGCCCCGCTGCCTGCCACCAAGTCCCCTGCTCGCCTCTTCTGCTTCGCCCTGCACGAGCAGGACGGCCCCGGCTTGTTTCGAGTCCGTCTTCGACCTCCCTCTGCGGGCCCGCAAGCTCCATCCGCCACCAACGCCATCGCGGCCCCAGCTCGCCGGAGCCTCGTTGTTGCGCCGCACGGGAGCCACCTCCTGCCGTCACCCTGATCCGGCGCCCCTTCGCCCATCCTCGCCGGATTGAGCAGCCGCGTCGTTGATTGCATCGCCCAGATCCACCGTCGCATCGTCCCAGAGTCCCGCAGCCGGCCGCCAGCGCCTTCTTCCTCTGCTTCTGCTTCGAGCAGGAGGAGGACGACCCTGCCTCGAGCGCACGGCTGTGCCCGAGCGAGGACCGCATCTCCGTTGACCGCGACCCTCTTCGTCTGGAGCGCCAGCGACCGGGCGGCCCAGGGCCAGATCGCACCAGGCCCAGCCTGCTCCAGCTCCTCTCCGACACTCCAGATCTGGCCTCTGGCCCGATGTGAGCAGCTTCCCCCGCGACCTGGGCCAGATCTCTATTTCGGCCCATGTTGTATTTTTTTTCCCGTGGCGATTTTATCATTTTTCCACAGAACCATTGTTTTACAGAAAAACCCTCTATATTCATGCATTTAATAACTCATCAATCGTGCAATGGATTAAAATGTTTTAAATATGAAAAATGCTTAGAATTTTATCTAGTTTCACAATATCCCACTTTCATCCATGTTTAAAATGTTGTTTGCATATCATTTGCATGTATGCCATGTTAGAATGATTCATTTCATAACTAAATAACCATAGCTCCTTTTTAAATAAACTTTATATGTAAATGGGGTGGAAAAATGCCTAGTTTAACATGGTGCACTCTATTTTTTTGTTTAATAACAATAAAATATGTTTTAGGGCAGAACAGTACCGAATCTAAAATATGCATATGGGGATTTTCTGGAATTGTTGTTTGTTGTTCCGGCCCCATTTAAACTTGCCTAGTTAGTTAGTTTACTTATGCCTCACCTCTTTCCATGTTTAACAACATTTAATATTGTTGAGTAGCTTATAACGAGATCAAACTAAATAGTTGCATGTGGTGTTTTGTCAATATGCAACTCGTTGCATATTGAGCTCCACTTAACTTGTAGTATTGTTTGTTGCACTTTGCCATGCAATGCCTCATTAAACCGGACATGCATCATGCTTGTTTGCGCATCATGCCATGTTTATGCTCGTGCATTTACCATGTTGTTTGTTTCTTTCCAGTGTTGCTTCTTAGTTCCGGTAATGTTGTGATTGTGAGGATTCGTTCGACTACTTCCGCTTGTCTTCTTCATGGACTCGTTCTTCTTCCTTGCGGGATTTCAGGCAAGATGACCGCTACCCTGGATCTCACTACTATCATTGCTATGCTAGTTGCTTCGTTCTATCACTATGCTGCGCTACCTATCTCTTGTTCCTCAAGCCTCCCAAATTGCCATGTCAGCCTCTAACCTTTTTCACCCTTCCTAGCAAACCATTGCTTGGCTATGTTACTGCTTTTGCTCAGCTCCTCTTATAGCGTTGTTAGTTGCAGGTGAAGTTGAAGATTGCTCCATGATGGACAGGATTATGTTGGGATATCACAATATCTCTTATTTAATTAATGCATATGTATACTTGGTAAAGGGTGGAAGACTCGACCTTATGCCTGGTGTTTTGTTCCACTCTTGCCGCCCTAGTTTCCGTCATACCGGTGTTATGTTCCCGGATTTTGCGTTCCTTACGCGGTTGTGTTATTTATGGGACCCCCTTGACAGTTCACTTTGAATAAAACTCCTCCAGCAAGGCCCAACCTTGGTTTTACCATTTGCCTCACCTAGCCCTTTTTCCCTTGGGTTTCCGGAGCCCAAGGGTCATCTTTATTTTAACCCCCCCAGGCCAGTGCTCCTTCGAGTGTTGGTCCAAACTAGAGCCACTTGCAGTGCCACCTTGGGGCAACTTGAGGGCTAGTTTTAGTTGTACGTAGTGTTCATCCGGTGTGCCCTGAGAACGAGATATGTGCAGCTCCTATTGGGATTTGTCTGCACATCGGGCGGCTTTGCTGGTCTTGTTTTACCATTGTCGAAATGTCTTGTAAACCGGGATTCCGAGTCTGATCGGGTCTTCCTGGGAGAAGGTATATCCTTCGTTGATCATGAGAGCTTATCATGGGCTAAGTTGGGACACCCCTGCAGGGTATAAACTTTTGAAAGCCGTGCCCGTGGTTATGGGCAGATGGGAATTTGTTAATGTCCAGTTGTAGATAACTTGACACCAGATCCGAATTAAAATGCATCAACCGCGTGTGTAGCCATGATGGTCTCTTTCGGTGGAGTCCGGGAAGTGAACACGGTTTTGGGTTATGTTTGACGTAAGTAGGAGTTCAGGATCACCTCTTGACCATTACTAGTTGACGACCGTTCCGCTTGCTCTCTTCTCGCTCTTATTTGCGTTGGTTAGCCACCATATATGCTTAGTCGCTGCTACAACCTCACCACTTTACCCCTTCCTTTCCCATTAAGCTTTGCTAGTCTTGATACCCATGGTAATGGGATTGCCGAGTCCTCGTGGCTCACAGATTACTACAACAACAGTTGCAGGTACAGGTTATGTGATGATCACAACGCGAGAGCGATGTTTGCTTGTATTGGAGTTTTTCTTCTGCTTCTTCTTTGATCAGGGGATAGGTTCCAGGTCGGCAGCCTGGGCTAGTAGGGTGGATGTCGTTTGAGTTTCTGTTTGTGTTTCATCCATAGTCGGATGATGCTCTTATGTATTGTGATGTTGTATTCATGTGGCATTGTTTGCCTCTTGTATGTATCCCCATCTATTATGTAATGTTGATGTAATGATATCCATCTTCCAAAAGCGTCTTCAAGATGGGCTTCTATCCTTGGTGGGACCTTCGAGTTCCTTTAGGATAGGGTTGCATCTTGGGCGTGACAAGTTGGTAATCAGAGCCTCGACCGACCATAGGAGCCCCCTTGATTGTTGGGCGTTGTTGAGTCTAGAAGAAAACTATTTTTGACTTTTAGGATTATATATATCGAAGAGTAGGATTCTTTTTTACTCCTCAACCCCTTCGTCGCTCTGGTGAGGTCTCCTGACGTAGATGTTTTGTCTTTCCTCTCCTCAATTTTTCACAATTTTTTTTAGGATCACGTGGGTATCTTGGAATTGTTCCGATGGTTTTGTGACGAGAACATTGTTCTTGGTGCCTCCTGTCTTTTATGTGGCAGTGACCCGGGGAGTTGAGCTCCGAGGTGTTGTCGTCACAATTTTATCGTTGCAGTTCTGGAATACCTGAATTTTGCCGACATCGAAAATCTCTTTTATGCAGTTGTTGGTGAGATAACCTCGACGCCACCCAGTACTGGGGCGGGAGTTCGGGAGTATTGCCATAACTCGTATAACGGATGCTTTTCGAAGGTTGAGGTACACGATTTCCGAAGGTTTCTTGGTTATGTGTTGACGGATGGATACAACTTGGATGTAGGTATTGTTAGTTTGGGTGAGATATATTGCTTCCCCTGTATCCCCAACACCAGATTGCATAACCAGGAATTTTTGGGAGTTTATAGGTGGGAATTCAAGTAGCTCCTAGAATATCTTTCTGACAGATGCCTGATATGGGATTGGGTAAATCTCTATCATATGTATTTGTTCCAGCTTATTCTGCAAGCCAAATCCTTTGTTTTGTTTTATTTGTGGTATTCGAGTTGCTTCGATGTCAAATGTTGAATCCATACCTTCCCTAAATGGTGTTCTCATATTTCTATGGGAGTGCTAATCCTTCTTGATTATTGAGGTTGTCATGTTAATTCTTTTCCAACCAGCGTGCTTCTCTCCAGGCTAATACTATCATTTTATTTCCATTCGCGAGATCAATTCCAAGTTTTCTCAAAGTTATCCATTCCATCTGCCCAAGTTGACTTTGTTTCCCGCCCTCCCACCCTTTTTTCTTCAACGACTCAGATTTCTTAATCAAGTATCCTTTTTATTGATGGGAAGTCTCTCCATTCTTTTCCATCAATGTTCTTACCCGGTGATTATCTTGAAGTTGGCCAGGAGTTTCAAGTTCATAATTCTTTGTTATTTTTCTTCTCCAGTGGATTTAATTCAAGCTTTCGATGTTGATCATATCTCTTCCTATTGTTTCACATATCTTCCCATGTGAATTTCTTATCCAAGGCTCTATTATTTATTCACCTCTCCCAGTTCATATCCAGAGTGCTGAAGATATCTCGGAAGATTCGTGCTTCCATTCTCTATCTGTTCAAGTTTTTTTGAGGTTGTTATCTCATTCAAGCCATTTAATTCAACCGGTGCAATCCTCCCTTTCAATCAATCGTTCAACGGTGTATCTTTTGAGTGGGCCCTAACCCACAGGTCTTTTCCCAGGATCTTACCTGACTCTTCGAATTATCAGGAGCGATTCTCAAATTCATTTCCAAGTTTGACGTAAGAATGAATTTTCATCAGTCACATGCCTTCTCCAAGGTCGTTTTCAAATTCTTTTCATCTTTGGCTCAACTTTTCCTCTTTTAATTCTCCCGGAGTATCTCAACAATTCATGGTGATTCTCATCATCATTCTCAGCATGTGAAGACCGAAGAAGGATTTCTCTTAAATCTTGGTTCGTTCTCTTGAAGATTCATAGTTCTAGCTTATGTCATCCTCTCATAATTGTTTTCGATTGTGAGAATTCTTTTCAACCATCCAATGCATTTCAGGAGTTGCTTCCTTTCTTGATAATCCGAATGCCATCATTTCTGAATATTACTCATTCTCAACCTTCAACTCTTGTTCTCCAAATCTATCCGGTGCATCATTCAAGTATTCTCTAATAAGTTCATGGTCTCTTCGTTCTCATGTATCTAAATCCCCTCAAGTATCTTCATTCGTTTTCCAATTCTTCCCGGTGAATTGTGCCTTTGCTACTTTCATTTTCAATTCTTACGGCGGTTTGTTCAAGATTCCTCTTCCTATGTTCTCATATTAATTTTATTCATTGTTTCAATCCTACCGGTGGTTCGTTGAAGACCTTCTCAAGTTTGCGCAATATCTATCTTGATCCTTTTTACGAGAATAAGTAGTATGCCAAATCCATTGCTAGTAATCAATTTAATTTGATGAAGGGTAAGCATACAATAAATCTTATTCTTATTTCATCAAGTTGATTAATTCCTTCCTTCGGAGATTTTTCATGATGAATAATTTCTCGGTTCTAAGCAGTTCATCTTTTTTTTCCGTAGTTCCAAGCTTCTCGGTTGTTCCGTCACGAACCTCCATCTTAATCATCGCAATGCTTTAATCTTATTCTTTCATCCTTCAATTTGATCTCGTCATCCTTTTATTACCGGAGTTCTTCATGGAGGCTCTACATGGTGGTTCCTCAAGGATTCTTTTCATTCTTCAATTGTTCTTCAAGATTTCTCTTGAAGTTATGATCCGCCAAGCTATACTCTAAAATAAACATGGTGCTCAACACATGTTTTGATTTGAGGAGCTCAAGTATTCTTCATCTTGCATTTCGAAGTGCAATTCTTTCTACCTTATCTCTTGAGGTGGTCTTATGCCATTCTTGACAATTCCCTTCGTGTTTCATGATTCACAAGTTTTCAAGAATGACATATTTTAAACCCATCACTTTCTTCCTTGGAGTTATCTTGGTTTAGGTTACACCTAAAGCCTTCCCTAAGGAATGTTGCTAATTGTGGTGCTTATCAATGACCCAAGTTCTCCAGTTATCCTCTTGGTGAAAGAAGTTTCTCTTATCTTCATTTATCTCAACCAACCAATTGTTTCTGTTAGTGGCCGGTTGTCACCTTATCATTTTGAGATGTTTGCCATAAGCCCACAACAAGCTTGTGCTTTTCGTTGTTGATTTTGCAACAACTCCGTTCAATTCTTCTTTGCAAGGATGCTTTCCAAGCTCATTTGTGGCAGAAGTTGGCATTTTCTTCTCCATTCTTCTATTTCAATGATCTATCTTCTATTCTTTCTTCTGGAGGCATGGTGATGTTGCTCTCTTCACTCATCATCTCGAATTGTGAGGACCATGTTCTTTTCATGCTTATCCATTTAACCGGAGTGTTGTGTCATCTCTTCAAGTGCTTTTCATCTTATCAAGGTTTCCTTCTTCTTTCAGTCGGAGTGCTGCCCAAATTATATCAATCTTATTCCTTCTCTATCTAGTTTTAATCGGAGTGGTTTCAATATCTATCTTATCACTAAACCTCTTGGTTCTCATCATATCCCTTGTTCCTCTTTTCTAACGGAGTGTTTTCAACTTTGTTCATCTTTGTTGTTTTCTTTCATTCATTTTGCTCAACCTCTCAAGGTTCTTTGGTTTCACTCTTTTGTCGAAGAAGCAACTTAGTTTACCTCTTATCTTCCTCTTCCTTTTCCCTCCGGTGCCATCCTAGATCTCGGGACGAGATCATCTCGTAGTGGTGGAGTGTTGTAACGCCCCGGATACAACTTTCCATATTTGTAACTGCAACTCTTGCCTTTTCCGGAGATGCAATATGATATTTCCTTCGTGGTTGGGTTTTTGTCTATTGTTTTGCATTTTGTTCTTGTTATGCATCTCGTCTCATGTCATCATTCGCATTGCATCGGCATCGTTTTCTTAAAACTTGCATTCGTCCGTCGTTGCCATTTCTCCCTTTTGCCTTCATCACCTTCCCTCGGATCGCCTTGCCCGCGCTGACCGTTCCAGACCAATCGGGGTTTCGCTTCCCTCTTGACCGTGACCACCTAACCTCTCTACAACCACCGACCCCCTCTTCCGTGCGTCCGAAAAACTTGCCCGAACCCGAACCGGTCTGTCGTTACCGATGGATCCGGATCATCCCTAACGTCTATAAAACATCTCCGTTTTCTTATTTGGACTTCCCTAGCCTATTCTTCCGTCCGTCCGATTACGACCGGACGGACGAGATAGCCCCTAGCCTAACCCACCCGCTATATATACTAGTCTAAACCAAGACCAAATCCATAATTTCTAGGGATCCTCCTAGCCGCCGCCGCCACTCTCTCCCGCATCTTCATCGGGATCCTCCTAGATCCATCCCCACCACCACCAGCCTCCGACCCTCTCCCTCGATTTCCCCAGCGAGCCAACCACCGCAGCGCCCCTCCTTCTCCTGCACGAGCCCTGCCTCGTCCCTGGCCTCCTCCTCGCCTCGCTGTCCGAAGACCAGCGCCGCCGCCGGCAACCACCAGGTCGCCACGCCCTGCCTTCTCTTCTTTTACTCCCCTGCTTCTCTCCCTCTAATCTCTCTCGCCTCTCCCTTCTCTAGCAGGAACCCGACGCCATGAATGCTCGCGTCCCTGATCTTGCAGCGCCACCGCCTGGAGCTTCTCCGCCGGAGGCCTTCACCTCGTCCGCGTCGCCGGCGTCCATCCCTGCCTGAACCTCGCGACTTCTCTGAACCCTGCGACCGCTGCTTCTCTCTGTCAGCAATCACAAGAGGTCATCGTTGCCCCGGAGCTCCACTATTGCCGTCCCCGACCTGCCTCAGTCCACTGGGAATCCATTCCCGTCCTCCTCCATGCCGGATACGGCAAGCACCGGCTGGATCTTGCACCGCCGCAAGCCCCGCTGCCTGCCACCAAGTCCCCTGCTCGCCTCCTCTGCTTCGCCCTGCACGAGCAGGACGACCCTGCCTTGTTTCGTGTCCGTCTTTGACCTCCCTCTGCGTGCCCGCAAGCTCCATCCGCCACCAACGCCATCGCAGCCCCAGCTCACCAGAGCCTCGTTGTTGCACCGCACGGGAGCCACCTCCTGCCGTCGCCCGGATCCGGTGCCCCTTCGCCCATCCTCGCCGGATTGAGCAGCCGCGTCGTTGACTGCATCACCCAGATCCACCGTCGCGTCGTCCCGGAGTCCCGCAGCCGGCCGCCAGCGCCTTCTTCCTCTACTTCTGCTTCGAGCAGGAGGAGGAGGACCCTGCCTCGAGCGCACGGTTGTGCCCGAGCAAGGACCGCATCTCCCTTGACCGAGGCCCTCTTCGTCTGGAGCGCCAGCGACCGGGCGGCCCAGCGCCAGATCGTACCAGGCCCAGCCTGGTCCAGCTCCTCTCCGGCACTCCAGATCCGGCCTCTGGCCCGATGTGAGCAACTTCCCCCGCGACATGGGCCAGATCTCTGTTTCGGCCCATGTTGTATTTTTTTCCCGTGGCGATTTTATCATTTTTCCACAGAACCGTTGTTTTACAGAAAAACCCTCTATATTCATGCATTTAATAACTCATCAATCGTGCATCGGATTAAAATGTTTTAAATATGAAAAATGCTTAGAATTTTATCTAGTTTCACAATATCCCACTTTCATCCATGTTTAAAATGTTTAAAGTGCTGTTTGCATATCATTTGCATGTATGCCATGTTAAAATGATTCATTTCATAACTAAATAACCGTAGCTCCTTTTTAAATAAACTTTATATGTAAATGGGGTGGAAAAATGCCTAGTTTAACATGGTGCACTCTATTTTCCTGTTTAATAACAATAAAATATGTTTTAGGGCAGAACAGTACTGAATCTAAAATATGCATATGGGGATTTTCCAGAATTGTTGTTTGTTGTTCCGGCCCCATTTTAACTTGCCTAGTTAGTTAGTTTACTTATGCCTCACCTCTTTCCATGTTTAACAACATTTAATATTGTTGAGTAGCTTATAACGAGATCAAACTAAATAATTGCATGTGGTGTTTTATCAATATGCAACTCGTTGCATATTGAGCTCCACTTAACTTGTAGTATTGTTTGTTCCACTTTGCCATGCCATGCCTCATTAAACCGGACATGCATCATGCTTGTTTGCGCATCATGCCATGTTTATGCTCATGCATTTACCATGTTGTTTGTTTCTTTTCAGTGTTGCTTCTTAGTTCCGGTAATGTTGTGATTGTGAGGATTCGTTCGACTACTTCTGCTTGTCTTCTTCATGGACTCGTTCTGCTTCCTTGTGGGATTTCAAGCAAGATGACCGCTACCCTGGATCTCACTACTATCATTGCTATGCTAGTTGCTTCGTTCTATCACTATGCTGCGCTACCTATCTCTTGTTCCTCAAGCCTCCCAAATTGCCATGTCAGCCTCTAACCTTTTTCACCCTTCCTAGCAAACCGTTGCTTGGCTATGTTACCGCTTTTGCTCAGCCCCTCTTATAGCGTTGTTAGTTGCAGGTGAAGTTGAAGATTGCTCCATGATGGACAGGATTATGTTGGGATATCACAATATCTCTTATTTAATTAATGCATCTATATACTTGGTAAAGGGTGGAAGACTCGGCCTTATGCCTGGTGTTTTGTTCCACTCTTGCCGCCCTAGTTTCCGTCATACCGGTGTTATGTTCCCGGATTTTGCATTCCTTACGCGGTTGGGTGATTTATGGGACCCCCTTGACAGTTTGCTTTGAATAAAACTCCTCCAGCAAGGCCCAACCTTGGTTTTACCATTTGCCCCACCTAGCCCTTTTTCCCTTGGGTTTCCGGAGCCCAAGGGTTATCTTTATTTTAACCCCCCCGGGCCAGTGCTCCTTCGAGTGTTGGTCCAAACTAGAGCCACTTGCAGCGCCACCTCGGGGCAACTTGAGGGCTGGTTTTAGTTGTACATAGTGTTCATCCGGTGTGCCCTGAGAACGAGATATGTGCAGCTCCTATCGGGATTTGTCGGCACATCGGGCGGCTTTGCTGGTCTTGTTTTACCATTGTCGAAATGTCTTGTAAACCAGGATTCCGAGTCTGATCGGGTCTTCCTGGGAGAAGGTATATCCTTCGTTGATCGCGAGAGCTTATCATGGGCTAAGTTGGGACACCCTTGCAGGGTATAAACTTTCGAAAGCCGTGCCCGCGGTTATGGGCAGATGGGAATTTGTTAATGTCCGGTTGTAGATAACTTGACACCAGATCCGAATTAAAATGCATCAACCGCGTGTGTAGCCATGATGGTCTCTTTCGGCGGAGTCCGGGAAGTGAACACGGTTTTGGGTTATGTTTGACGTAAGTAGGAGTTCAGGATCACCTCTTGACCATTACTAGTTGACGACCGTTCCGCTTGCTCTCTTCTCGCTCTTATTTGCGTTGGTTAGCCACCATATATGCTTAGTCGCTGCTGCAACGTCACCACTTTACCCCTTCCTTTCCCATTAAGCTTTGCTAGTCTTGATACCCATGGTAATGGGATTCCTGAGTCCTCGTGGCTCACAGATTACTACAACAACAGTTGCAGGTACAGGTTATGCGATTATCACGACGCGAGAGTGATGTTTGCTTGTATTGGAGTTTTTCTTCTGCTTCTTCTTTGATCAGGGGATAGGTTCCAGGTCGGCAGCCTGGGCTAGTAGGGTGGATGTCATTTGAGTTTCTGTTTGTGTTTCATCCATAGTCGGATGATGCTCTTATGTATTGTGATGTTGTATTCATGTGGCATTGTTTGCCTCTTGTATGTATCCCCATCTATTATGTAATGTTGATGTAATGATATCCACCTTGCAAAAGCGTCTTCAAGATGCGCTTCTATCCTTGGTGGGACCTTCGAGTTCCTTTAGGATAGGGTCGCATCTTGGGCGTGACACCCCCAACCACCAACAAGCATCAATCCATGGCTTGCTCGAAACGACAAGTGCCTCCAACTAACAATAGCCCTGGGGGAGTTTTGTTTAATTATTTTGATTTTCTTTGATCTTTTTGAATCATGGGACTGGGCATCCCGGTTATCGGCCCTTTCTCGTGAATGAGGAGCGGAGTCCACTCCTCTTGAGAATAACCCACCTAGCATGGAAGATATAGGCAGCCCTAGTTGAAACATGAGCTGCTCGAGCATACAAAACAGAATTTCATTTGAAGGTTTGGAGTTTGGCACATACAAATTTACTTGGAACGGCAGGTAAATACTGCATATAGGTAGGTATGGTGGACTCATATGGAACAACTTTAGGGTTTAAGGAGTTTGGATGCACAAGCAGTATTCCTGCTTAGTACAGGTGAAGGCTAGCAAAAGACTGGGAAGCGACCAACTGAGAGAGCGACAACAGTCATAAGCATGCATTAAAATTAATTCACACCGAGTACAAGCATGAGTAGGATATAATCTACCATGAACATAAATATCATGAAGGCTATGTTGATTTGTTTCAACTACATGCGTGAACATGTGCCAAGTCGAGTCACTCAATTCATTCAAAGGAGGATACCATCCCATCATACCACATCATAATCATTCTAATAGCATGTTGGCACGCAAGGTAAACCATTATAACTCATAGCTAATCAAGCATGACACAAGCAATTATAATCTCTAAATGTCATTGCAAATATGTTTACTTCATAATAAGCTGAATCAGGAACGATGAACTCATCATATTTACAAAAACAAGAGAGGTCGAGTTCATACCAGCTTTTCTTATCCCAGTAAGTCCATCATATATCGTCATTATTGCCTTTCACTTGCACGACCGAACGATGTGTATAATAATAATAGTGCATGTGCATTGGACTAAGCTGGAATCTGCAAGCATTCAACTCAAGAGAGAAGACAAAGTAATATGGGCTCTAAGTTAAATAAACAATCATGCATACGAGAGCCACTAAACATTTTCAATATGGTCTTCTACTCTCGACCCCCAAAGAAAAGAAAAGAAAAGAAAACTATTTACACGGGAAAGCTCCCAACAAGTAAGAAGAAGAACGAGAAATCTTTTTGGGTTTTCATTTTAATTACTACTACAAGCATGGAAATTAAACTAACTAATTTTTTTTGGTTTTTCTTAAGGTTTTCCAAACGCACAAGAAGAAAACTAGAAAAAGAAATTTAAACTAGCATGGATAATACAATGAAAGAGTATGAGCACCGACGACTAAAATAGTGTGTGAACATGAATATAAAGTCGGTGAGAAATACATACTCCCCAAGCTTAGGCTTTTGGCCTAAGTTGGTCTAATGCCAAGGGCCGCTGCTACTCTCCCCGATGTACTGGGAATTGTAATCAGGATACCACTGGTTGGCCATCTCCGGGTCCCACTGGTAAGATGATGCACGATAAGGGTCCAGTTCAGGTTCCGGCTCAGGCTCAGGTTCTGGAGTGGATGCTTGGCCTCGATGAGCGTACACCGCTTCCGGCGTGACAAGAAAATTATCTACAATCAAATCAAACAACAGAGGCGCACGCAAAAATAATAGTCTCATTGTGTTTCTTATTAAATCTAAGGTTATAAAAGAGCATCTTCTCTTTGTTGTCAACAATAAACTCGTGCGCTACCATGCTCTTGTAATCTAAAATGTAAGGAGGCAATTTTGTCTCCTCTTTCTCATGGTGCCTAATAGGTATCTCAAAATGTCTAGCAAGACGTGAAGCATAGATACCTCCAAAGATAGGGCCTTTTGTACGATTCAGGCTTAGCCGTTTAGCAATGACGACACCCATACTAAAACTATTATCTCCAAAAAAAGGCATGGTGAAGAATGATAATATCAGGAACATTGAAGTTTCCACTATTTCCATGACCAATCAAGCATCTACTAGCAAATGTGGCAAAGTAGCATAAAACAGGAAAGTGTATGCTAGAGATTTTCGCATCGGAACCCTTCTTTGGTTCCTCTACAGTGATAGTGTTCACAAAGCCATCCACATCTTTACGATGGGGTTCCTCTAATTTTCCCTCAAAGGGTATCCTACATACCGTGCAAAAATTACGTAAAGACATTTCCCTAAATTCATCATATAAATGAAATGATATTGAAGGCAGTGACTTCTTAGGATAATAATAAAAGTTTTGCACGAAAGTATTGGTGAGTAAGAGATACTGATCGATCCGGTCGTGGAGGAAATCGGTGAGGCCTGCATTCTCGATCAAAGAATAAAAATCTTCATGAATTCCAGCTTATTTCAAGAAATTATTGCATGGCCATTCACACGGACGTACTTCCGCTATGCAAGGAAGATTATACTTAGCTTTTTCCTTCTCTTTAGCTTGTTTCTCCTGGGAACCTTAGCTAGAAGAGCCCCTCAAAAGTCTCCTTAACATTTTCTGAAAATTTATGAAATTTTAGTAACTTCAAAATAAGAGTGAATAAAACTAAACCAGATTGGTAGCAACTACTCCTACAAGTGCCTAGAGCCTATATCATGCATTAGAATTACTTGGGACCTCATAAATTTAACATGCAAGCTCAAGAACATGGTCACCGATGCAGCAAAAATTTGAAATGAATAAAGCACTAGAACAAAAACTAATTGGACCAATGGAGGAGTCACATACCAAGAAACAATCTCCCAAAGCAGTTTTGTGAATGGAGCTTTGAGCAAGGAGATTGAAAATCGCAGCAAAATGAGCTAGAACTCGTGCTTGAGCTGGATGGGGATTTTTTTGGGAAGAAGATGGAGTGTGTGGGTGCTGTCATAAGTGGAGAGGGGCCACCAGGGGCCCACGAGATAGGGTGGCGCGCCCAGGGAAGGTGGGCGCGCCCTCCACTCTTGTGGCCAGGTGCTTGCCCCTCCTGCAGTGACTTTAGTGCCTAAAATCGTCAAATATTCCATAAAAAATCATACTAAATTTGCAGGGCATTTGGAGCACTTTTATTTTCGGGATAATTTTTTATTGCATGGATAATTCAGAAAACAGACTGCTATTTTTTCTTTATTTCATCTAAATAACAGAAAGTAAAAAGAGGGTACAGAAGGTTGTGCCTTCTAGTTTCATCCATCTCATGATCGTCAAAATGAATCCACTAACAAGGTTGATCACGTCTTGTTAACAAACTCATTCCAAATAACACGGAACCAGAGAAATTTCGAATAACACTAAGTTACCTCAACGGGGATATGAACATCCCCAACAATAAGAATATCATACTTTTTCTTGACAGTAGGGAGAGGAAATTCAAAACCTCCAATAATGACAGTTGGAACTTTTCTAATAGAATTGATGCTATGAACTTGAGATTGTTTCCTCGGAAAGTGTATCGTATGCTCATTACCATTAACATGAAAAGTGACATTGCCTTTGTTGCAATCAATAACAGCCCCTGCAGTATTCAAAAAGGGTCTACCAAGGATAATCGACATACTATCGTCCTCGGGAATATCAAGAATAACAAAGTCCGTTAAGATAGTGACATTTGCAACCAAAACAGGCACATCCTCACAAATACCGACATGTATAGCAGTTGATTTATCAGCCATTTGCAAAGATATTTCAGTAGGTGTCAAATTATTCAATTCAAGTCTACGATATAAAGAGAGAGGCATAACACTAACACCGGCTCCAAGATCACATAAAGCAGTTCTAACATAATTTCTTTTAATGGAGCATGGTATAGTTGGTACCCCCGGATCTCCAAGTTTCTTTGGTATTCAACCCTTAAAAGTGTAATTAGCAAGCATGGTGGAAATTTCAGCTTCCGGTATGTTTCTTTTGTTTGTAATGATATCCTTCATATATTTAGCATAAGGGTTTACTTTAAGCATATCAGTTAAGCGCATACATAAGAGGATATGTCTAATCGTTTCAGCAAAGCGCTCAAAATCCTCATCATCCTTTGTCTTGGATGGTTTAGGAGGAAAGGGCATGTGTTTCTGAACCCATGGTTCTCTTTCTCTACCGTGCTTCCGAGCAACAAAATCTCTCTTATCATAACGTTGATTCTTTGATTGTGGGTTATCAAGATCAACAGCAGGTTCAATCTCCACATCATTGCTTTTGCTAGGTTGAGCATCAACATGAACATTATCATTAACATTATCACTAGGTTCATGTTCATCACCTGATTGTGTTTCAGCATCAGAGATAGAAATATCATTGGGATTCTTAGGTGTGTCTACAGTAGGTTCACTGGAAGCATGCAAAGTCCTATCGTTTTTCTTTTTCTTCTTTTTAGAAGAACTAGGTGCCTCTAAATTGTTTCTCTGAGAATCTTGCTCGATTCTCTTAGGGTGGCCTTCAGGATACAAAGGTTCCTGAGTCATTCTACCAGTTCTAGTAGCTACTCTAATAGCAAAGTCATTTTTATTATTTAATTCATCAAGCAAATCATTTTGAGCTTTAAGTACTTGCTTAGCTTGAGTAGCAACCATAGAAGCATATTTGCTAATGAGTTTAAGTTCACCTTTAACTCTAGCCATATAATCACTCACGTGTCCTATCTCGAAAGCATTATTCTTTAACTCTCTACCAACATAATCATTAAAACTTTCTTGTCTAGCCATAAAGTCATCAAATTCATCTAAGCATGGGCTATGAAATTTAGTAGAGGGAACTTCAACTTTATCATATCTATAGAGAGAATTTACCTTTACTACCTGTGTCGGGTTATCAACACAATGTGGTTCTTCAATAGGCGGTATATTAAGACCATGTATTTCTTCAATAGGTGGTAAATTCTTAACATCTTCAGCTTTTATACCTTTTTCTTTCATTGATTTCTTTGCCTCTTGCATATCTTCAGGACTGAGAAATAAAACACCTCTCTTCTTCGGAGTGGGTTTAGGAATAAGGTCAGGAGTTGGCTCAATTGGTTTAGGAATTGCCTCCAGAATTGGGTCAGGAAGAGTCCAATTATTTTCATTAGTCAACATATTATTCAATAGTAATTCAGCTTCGTCGACTGTTCTTTCCCTGAAAACACAACCAACACAACTATCCAAGTAGTCCTTGGAAGCATCGGTTAGTCCATTATAAAAGATATCAAGTATCTTAAGAGGATGATCTGGCAAAGCATTAAGTAACCGGAGAAGCCTCCCCCAAGCTTGTGGGAGACTCTCTTCTTCGATTTGCACAAAATTATATATTTCCCGCAAGGCAGCTTGTTTCTTATGAGCAGGGAAGTATTTATCTGAGAAGTAATAAATCATATCCTGGGGACTACGCACACAACCAGGAGCAAGAGAATTAAACCAAGTCTTAGCATCACCCTTTAATGAGAACGGAAATATCTTAAGGATATAATAATAGCGAGACTTCTCATCATTAGTAAACAGGGTGGCTATATCATTCAACTTGGTAAGATGTGCCACAACAGTTTCAGATTCAAGGCCATAAAAAGGATCAGATTCAACTAAAGTAATAATCTCAGGATCAACAGAGAATTCATAATCCTTATCAGTAACACATATAGGTGAAGTAGCAAAAGCAGGGTCAGGTTTCATTCTAGCATTGAGAGACTACTGCTTCCATTTAGCTAATAATTTCTTAAGATCATATCTACCATTGCAAGCAAAGATAGCTCTAGCAGCTTCTTCATTCATAACATAACCCTCAGGAACAACAGGCAATTCATAATCATTTGGAGAACTTTCATCATCACTATCATCAATAATAGCATCTTCAATAATTTCATTCTCTCTATCCCTAGCAAGTTGTTCATCAAGAATTCACCTAATGGCAAAGTAGTATCATGCACAGAAGTAGTTTCATCATAAGTATCATGCATAGCAGAAGTGGCATCATCAATAACATGCGACATATCAGAATTCATAGCAGTAGCAGGTTTAGGTTTCGCAAGCTTACCCAAAATAGAAGGAGAATCTAGTGCAGAGCTAGATGGCAGTTCCTTACCTCCCCTCGTAGTTGAGGGAAAATCTTGGTTCTTTCGTCTTTCAAGTTCCTCATAGTGATCAACAAATATAAATCCCAAGTGACTCAGAGAATAGAGCTATGCTCCCCGGCAATGGCGCCATAAATTAGTCTTGATAACCCACAAGTGTAGGGGATCGCAAAGCTTTCGAGGGTAAAGTATTCGACCCAAATTTATTGATTCGACACAAGGGGAGCCAAAGAATATTATTGAGTATTAGCAGTTGAGTTATCAATTCAACCACACCTGGATAACTTAGTATCTACAACAAAGTATTTAGTAGCAAAGTAGTATGATAATAAAGGTAACGGTAGCAAAAGTAATGTTTTTGGGTTTTGTAGTGATTGTAACAATAGCAACGGAAAAGTAAATAAGCGAAACACAAGATGTGAAAAGCTCGTAGGCATTGGATCAGTGATGGATAATTATGTCGGGTGTGATTCCTCATGTAATAGCTATAACATAGGGTGACACAGAACTAGCTCCAATTCATCAATGTAATGTAGTCATGTATTCCGAATATAGTCATACGTGCTTATGTAAAAGAACTTGTATGACATCTTTTGTCCTACCATCCCGTGGCAGCGGGGTCCTAGCAGAAACTAAGGGATATTAAGGCCTCCTTTTAATAGAGAACCGGAACAAAGCATTAGCACATAGTAAATACATGAACTCCTCAAACTACGGTCATCATCGAGAAATATCCTGATTATTGTCACTTCGGGGTTGTCGGATCATAACACATAATAGGTGACTATAGACTTGCAAGATAGGATCAAGAACACACATATATTCATGAAAACATAATAGGTTCAGATCTGAAATCATGGCACTCGGGCCCTAGTGACAAGCATTAAGCATAGCAAAGTCATAGCAACATCAATCTCAGAACATAGTGGATACTAGGGATCAAACACTAACAAAACTAACTTTATTACATGGTAAATCTCATCCAACCCATCACCGTCCAGCAAGCCTACGGTGGAATTACTCACGTACGGCGGTGAACATCATGAAATTGGTGATGGAGGATGGTTGATGATGACGACGGCGGCGAATTCCCCTCGCCGGAGCCCGGAACAGACTCCGGATCAGCCCTCCCGAGATAGATTAGGGCTTGGCGGCGGCTCTGTATTGTAAAATGTGATGAAACTTTCTCTCTGATTTTTTTCTCCGCGAGACGGAATATATGGAGTTGGAGTTGAGGTCGGCGGAGCCTCAGGGGGCCCATGAGACAAGAGGGTGCGCCCAGGGGGGTGGGCATGCCCCCACCCTCGTGGATAGGGTGTGGGCCCCCTGGTCTTGATTCCTTCGCCAGTATTTTTTATATTTTCCAAAACATGCCTCCGTGGATTTTCAGGTCATTCCGAGAACTTTTGTTTTCTACACATAAAACAACATCATGGCAGTTCTGCTGAAAACAACGTCAGTCCAGGTTAGTTTCATTCAAATCATGCAAATTAGAGTCCAAAACAAGGGCAAAAGTGTTTGGAAAAGTAGATACGTTGGAGATGTAACTCCCTCGCACAATGCAAGATGCCGTGATTCCACTGAGGGACCCTTAAGGGCGGTCACCAAACCTGTACAAATGGCAACCCTTGGGGGCGGTCACCTAACCCGTACACTTTTGGCAACCCTTGGGGGCGGTCACTGGTACCCGTCAAATTGCTCGGGGCGATCTCCACAACCTAATTGGAGGCCCCGACGCTTGCCCGAAGCTTTACTCCACAATGATTGACCTCCGAACAACACCAACCGTCTAGGGTGCTAAGGCACCCAAGAGGAACAAGCTCTAGGGTGTCCAAACACCCAAGAGTAACAAGCTCAAGGGTACCAAGCACCCAAGAGTAATAAACTTCTCAACTTGTAACTTCCACGTATCACGTGGAGAACTCAAACTGATGCACCAAATGCAATGGCAAGGGCACACGGAGTGCCCAAGTCCTTCTCTCTGAAGTCCCATCGAAGCAACTAATGCTAGGGAGGAAGATGAGAGGAAGAACAAGAAGGACAACACCAAGAACTCCAAGATCTAGATCCAATGGGTTCCCCTCACATAGAGGAGAAAGTGATTGGTGGAAATGTGGATCTAGATCTCGTCTCTCTTTTCCCTCAAAAACTAGCAAGAATCCATGGAGGGATTGAGAGTTAGCAAGCTCGAAGAAGGTCAACAATGGGGAAGAACACGAGCTCAAAGGATAAGGTTTAATGGGGAAGAAGACCCCCTTTTATAGGTGGGGAAAAATCCAACCGTTATGCTCACAGCCCACACAGAGCGGTACTACCGCTCCAAGGAGCGGTACTAAAAAAGTTACTTCTATGCCTACCTCCGCTGAGCAAAACACGAGATTTTTGGTCCGGAGCAGTACTACCGCTCACGAGCCATGGTAGTACCGCTCAGGAGCCGCGGTAGTACCGCTCTGGAGCGGTAGTAAAAATTTACATCCGCTCTAGTCGCGGTAGTACCGCTGCAGCCTTTACGAAAACAGCCACAACTTTTGCAAACAGACTCCGAATTCAACGAAACCAAGTTTGTTGGAAAGCTAACGACATGGCCTAACACTATATTGATAGAAGTATCAATAATAAGCAAATGACAAAAGGCCCATAAGAAAATGGTGAGAACCCTTCCTCGGATAAGACTGGTAAAACCTCCAACACCGAAAACATCATAGAAGACGCATGCGAACTCTGTTTTCGATGAACTCAAGCTTGTCATCAAGATGACCATAATATTTAAGACTCACAAAGAGAACCAAATAAGAACCAAGAAACATGATGCAAGGATGCAATGGTTTGAGCTCTCTACTAACGATACGATCAAGCTACCAACTTGAGAGCCCCCCTTGATAGTACGACAAACGATCCTATAACCCGGTCTCCCAACTACCACCATGAGACTGGTAAAACAGAAAACCTATCAAGGGCAAACCTTTGCCTTGCACATGGTCCACTTGAGCTAGATGATGACGATCTTGACTCGCTCAAGTTGGACCACCTTTCTTGATTGCGTTGGCTCGATGAAGACTAGATGATTGCTCCCCCATGGTCCACTATGGGTGAGCCACTCTTCGGCACGTATTCACAAGTCCATTGACACCACAATGGATGGCAAGATTCAAGCACTTGATATCTTCATGATGCTCCACTTGAACTTGCACACGACAATCTTGATGACGATCACCAGTTGATGTCATCCTTTCCATGGGTTGTATGATATCTTCCTCTTGACGCAAGCCCATGGACACGTACCTAACCCCACATAGAACTATCACATAGACCATGGGTTAGTACACAAAGTGCAATGGACAATGCTTACCATACCATGGGATCACTTGATCCCTCTCGGTACATCTTCTACGCTTTGTGAGTTGATCAACTTGATTCACTCTTGACTTAGTCTTGATCAACCTTGAATGTTTCCAACTCTCTTCATTTGGATGATGTCTTAAAGGTAAACATGAATGATCACACAATCTTCTTCTTCAAGACATGCTTGCAATAAGCTCAACACTCACATGACCAATCTTTGGATAATTCCTTAATAGCACCTTGGTCAACTCATAAACTCCTTGAAACCAACACATGGACTTCAAGAAAAGCCTATGGACAAAACCTTCAAATAGTACTCAAGGCAACCATTAGTCCATAGAGATTGTCATCAATTACCAAAACCAAACATGGGGGCACCGCATGTTCTTTCAACCGCCGTGTTGTCTGGGCTGTCTTCATTGTTTTCACGCTTGTTTTTACTGCATCGCGGCTTCCCATTGTCATCCCTGACTTCGGATGTGCCTGGGTCGCTGGTGCCGCTGCGGGCCAACCAACTGTCTTCGCCCACGCAAAAGCGGGTCATAAGGCTTGTTAGGGCTGCCATTCTCCTCAGTTTTTCCTGGCCGAGGTGTCTGGCAAGCCATTCATCCCAGACACTATGCTTGAAAGCCGCTAAGGCTTCGGCATCCGGGCAGTCGACGATTTGATTCTTCGTGGTGAGAAATCTATTCCAAAGCTTACGGGCTGACTGTTTGGGTTGTTGGATTATGTGACTTAAATCGTCTACATCCGGAGGTCAGACATAGGTCCCTTGAAAATTAGCCCTGAAAGCGTCCTCAAGTTCTTCCCAACTTCCCATTGAGTTTTCGGGGAGGCTTTTCAACCAGTGCCGAGTTGGTCCTTTCAACTTGAGGGGCAGGTATTTGGTGGCGTGGAGATCATCTCCGCGAGCCATGTGGATGTGAAGGATAAAGTCCTCAATCCAGGCCGCAGGGTCTGTCGTTCCGTTGTATGCCTCTATGTTTACGGGTTTAAATCCCTCTGGAAATTCGTGATCCAGCACCTCATCGGTGAAGCACGGGGGGTGTGCAGCACCCCTGTATTTGGATGTGTCATGGCATGCTGTCGACGGTTGTAGTGTTTGGTGTTGATTCCGAGCTAGTATTCGATCAGTATAGTCGTTTTGGTGGCTGCGATCCCGCGCCGAAGTGCGCTTCTTAGATCCATAGATGGACCTGGTCATGCCGGCTTTTTTGTCCAGGTCTCGCGTAAATCATGTGCTGACTTATGTGCGGTGTCATTAGCCACCCTGTCGCGGCCACGAGGTGGTCTGTCCGGCAGATCGGCTGTATTATTTTTCGGCGGGATGGGCTCTATAGCCTCGTTGTCGAATTCGGGCAGCAGCTTGCGCTTTGGGTAGCTCTTTGTGTGGCGATCGCCACCATATTTTTCCTCAGTGTTGAGCACTTTGTTCCATCTGCGGTTGAGCGTATCCTGCGCGACCTTAAGCCTTTGCTTCTGCTTCTTCAAGCTCCTCGCGGAGGCGATAAGCCTTTTGTGGAGGTCTTCTTGTTCCAAGTGCTTTTCCGGGATGATAAGTGCATCATAATCCGGACTGTTCTCCTTTCGGAGATAGGTTTATGAGTTTTATTTTTGGCATCGCTGTGATTGGACAGCGGCCTCGGACTATGTTCGCCGTCCCCTAGCTCATCCTGCTCCATCGCTGGGTCCATGGGATCGTTGTTACCTTTGGATTCGACTGGGGTATTATTCTTTCTTGTGCTGTTATCGCTGTTTTTGTTGTGGCGGGATTTACAGCGGCGCCGATGTTGGCGCTTTGGTTGCTTCTCAAGAGGATTATCCTCTGTTGCATCCTTCCGTTCCTCGCCGTTGTTTAATTTGGGTGTGTCCACCATGTATATATCATATGATGAGGTGGCTGTCCAGCGCCCTTTGGGCGGTGGTTCCTGTTCTTCTCCGGCATCGTTGTCCATACCGTCGATGTCTTCGGAGTCGAAATCAAGCATGTCGGTTGAGTCGTCGACAGTGGCTATTAAGTGGGTGGTGGGTGGGGTACGAATTTCTTCGTCGTCCGCTTCCCACTCAAGCCGTACATAGTTCGGCCAAGAGTCTCCTGACAGGGAGAGAGATTTTAGTGATTTTAGCACGTCACCCAAAGGCGAGTGCTAAAAGATATCCACGGAGGTAAACTCCATGATCGGTGCCCAATCAGATTTGATATGCATGGATGCACGCGGTTCGGAGCCTATGGCTGGAGACAAGTCCGAGGGTCCGATGATGCAAACCTCATTGGAGGCGAAGTCTGTGTTCGGCTCTATCGCCGATGAGTATGCGGCCTCCATGGCGGGGTCTATCCACCCGTCCTCGGACGGCACGGTCTGCTCCGGATTTAGAGCCGAGGCAGCTGTAGGTGCGCTCTCCTGAACACCGTCTGATGGGAGACCTAAGTCATGCTCATTGTGACTGTATAGCGCACCTGCCATGGGCTCAAATCCGTCGAAGATCAAGTCTCCGCGGATGTCGGTAGTGTAATTCAAACTTCCAAACCTGACTTGATGGCCAGTGGAGTAGCTATCGATCTGCTCCACATGGCCAAGCGAGTTGGCCCGCAGTGCGAAGCCGCCGAATACGAAGATCTGCCCGGGGAGGAAAGCCTCACCCTGGATTGCATCATCGTGGATGATTGAAGGAGCCATCAAGCCTCATCGTGACGACACAGTGGAACTCTCAATGAAAGCACCAATGTCGGTGTCAATACCGGCGGATCTCGGGTAGGGGGTCCCGAACTGTGCGTCTAAGGCTAATGGTAATAGGAGGCGGGGGACAGAATGTTTACCCAGGTTCGGGCCCCCTCAATGGAGGTAATACCCTACTGTTGGGGAACGTAGCAGATATTCAAAATTTTCCTACGTGTCACCAAGATCTATCTATGGAGAAACCAACAACGAGGGGAAGGAGAGTGCATCTACATACCCTTGTAGATCGCTAAGCGGAAGCGTTCAAGAGAACGGGGTTGAAGGAGTCGTACTCGTCGTGATCCAAATCACCGGAGATCCTAGTGCCGAACGGACGGCACCTCCGCGTTCAACACACGTACAGCCTGGTGATGTCTACCATGCCTTGATCCAGCAAGGAGAGAGGGAGAGGTTGAGGAAGACTCCATCCAGCAGCAGCACGACAGCGTGGTGGTGGTGGAGGAGCATGGCAATCCTGTAGGGCTTCGCCAAGCACCGCGAGAGAGGAGGAGGACTTGGGAGAGGGGCAGGGCTGCGCCAGAACTTGGGTGCAGCTGCCCTCCCACCCCCCACATATATATAGGGGCAAAGGAGAGGGGGGCGGCCCCCCCCCCCAGATCCAATCTGAGGAGGGGGCGGCGGCCAGGGGGGTTGCCTTGCCCCCCAAGGCAAGGGGGGCGCCCCCCCTTTAGGGTTTCCCCCAAGCCCTAGGCACAT
>NC_041393.1:437601188-437612769 GCF_002162155.2 Triticum dicoccoides | reverse complement strand
CCCCTCCCACACTTGGCCCATGCAGCCCTCTGGGGCCGGTGGCCCCACTTGGTGGACCCCCGGGACCCTCCCGGTGGTCCCGGTACGTTACCGATAAAACCCGAAACTTTTCCGGTGACCAAAACAGGACTTCCCATATATAAATCTTTACCTCCGGACCATTCCAAAACTCCTCGTGACGTCCGGAATCTCATCCGGGACTCCAAACAACATTCGGTAACCACATACAAACTTCCTTTATAACCCTAGCATCATCGAACCTTAAGTGTGTAGACCCTACGGGTTCGGGAACCATGCAGACATGACCGAGACATTCTCCGGTCAATAACCAACAGCGGGATCTGGATACCCATGTTGGCTCCCACATGTTCCACGATGATCTCATCGGATGAACCACGATGTCAAGGACTCAATCGATCCCTTATACAATTCCCTTTGTTTGCGGTATTGTACTTGCCTGAGATTCGATCGTCGGTATGCCGATACATTGCTCAATCTCGTTACCGGTAAGTCTCTTTACTCGTTCCGTAACACATCATCCCGTGATCAACCCCTTGGTCACATTGTGCACATTATGATGATGTCCTACCGAGTGGGCCCAGAGATACCTCTCCGTTACACGGAGTGACAAATCCCAGTCTCGATTCGTGCCAACCCAACAAAAACTTTCGGAGATACCTGTAGTGCACCTTTATAGCCACCCAATTACGTTGTGACGTTTGATACACCCAAAGCATTCCTACTGTATCCGGGAGTTGCACAATCTCATGGTCCAAGGAAATGATACTTGACATTAGAAAAGCTTTAGCATACGAACTACGATCTTTGTGCTAGGCTTAGGATTGGGTCTTGTCCATCACATCATTCTCCTAATGATGTGATCCCGTTATCAACGACATCCAATGTCCATGGTCAGGAAACCGTGACCATCTGTTGATCAACGAGCTAGTCAACTAGAGGCTTACTAGGGACATGGTGTTGTCTATGTACCCACACATGTATCGGAGTTTCCTATCAATACAATTATAGCATGGATAATAAACGATTATCATGAACAAGGAAATATAATAATAATAACTAATTTATTATTGCCTCTAGGGCATATTTCCAACAGTCTCCCACTTGCACTAGAGTCAATAATCTAGTTCACATCGCCATGTGATTAACACTGATAGGTCACATCACCATGTGACCAACATCCAAAGAGTTTACTAGTGTCTAAACTAGTTCACATCACCATGTAATTAAGTCTCAATGAGTTCTGGGGTTTGATCATGTTTTGCTTGTGATAGAGGTATTAGTCAACGGGTCTGCAACATTCATATCCGTATGTACTTCGCAATTCTCTATGTCATATTGTAAATGATGCTTCCACGCTCCACTTGAAGCTATTCCAAATGGTTGCTCCACTATACGTATCCGGTTTGCTACTCAGAGTCACTCGGATAGGTGTTAAAGCTTGCATTGATGTAACCCTTTACGCCGAACTCTTTATCACCTCCATAAACGAGAAACATGTCCTTATTTACTCCAAGGACAATTTTGACCACTGTCCAATGATCCATTCCTGGATCATTCTTGTACCCCTTGACTGACTCATGGCAAGGCACACTTCCGGTGCGGTACACAGCATAGGATACTATAGAGCCTACATCTGAAGCATAGGGGACGACCTTTGTCCTTTCTCTTTCTTCTGCCGTGGTCGAGCTTTAACTCTTAACTTCATACCTTAGAACTCAGGCAAGAACTCCCTTCTTTGACTGATCCATCTTGAACACCTTCAAGATCATGTCAAGGTATGTGCTCATTTGAAAGTACCATTTAGCGTTTCTTTGATCTATCCTCATAGATCTTGATGCTCAATGTTCAAGTAGCTTAATCCAGGTTCTCCATTGAAAAAACACTTTTCAAATAACCCCATATGCTTTTCCAGAAATTCTACATCATTTCTGATCAACAATATGTCAACAACATATACTCATCAGAAATTCTATAGCGCTCCCACTCACTTCTTTGGAAATACAAGTTTCTCATAAACTTTTGTATAAACCCAAAATCTTTGATTATCTCATCAAAGCGTACATTCCAACTCCGAGATGCTTACTCCAGTCCTTAGAAGGATTGCTGGAGTTTTGCATATTTGTTAGCGTTCTTCAGGATTGTCAAAACCTTCTGGTTGTATCACATACAACCTTTCCTCAAGAAAACTGTCGAGGAAACAATGGTTTTTTGACATTCTATCTGCAAGATTCATAAATAATGCAGTAACTGCTAATCCAATTCCAACAGACTCTTAGCATCGCTACGAGTGAGAAAGCCTCACCGTGCTCAACTCCTTGAACTTGTCGGAAAACATCTTAACGACAAGTCGAGCTTTCTTAATGGTGATTCTTACCATCATTGTCTGTCTTCCTTTTAAAATCCATCTGTACCCAATGGCCTTACGACCATCAAGTATTTCTTCCAAAGTCATGGATCCTTTCTCGGATTTTATGGCCTCGAGCCATTCGTCGGAATCCGAGCCCACCATCGCTTCTCCATAGCTCGTAGGTTCATTGTTGTCTAGCAACATGACCTCTAAGACAGGATTGCTTACCACTCTGAAGTAGTACACATCCTTGTCACCCTACGAGGTACGGTAGTGACTTGATCCGAAACTTCATGATCACTATCATAAGCTTCTACTTCAATTGGTGTAGGCACCACAGGAACAACTTCCTGTGCCCTGCTACACACTAGTTGAAGTGACGGTTCAATAACCTCATCAAGTCTCCACCATCCTCCCACTCAATTCTTTCGAGAGAAACTTTTCCTCGAGAAAGGACCCGTTTCTAGAAACAATTACTTTTGCTTCCGGATCTTAAATAGGAGGTATACCCAACTATTTTGGGTGTCCTATGAAGATACAATTTTATCCGCTTTGGGTTCGAGCTCATCAACCTGAAACTTTTTCACATAAGCGTTGCAGCCCCAAACTTTTAAAAAACGACAACTTAGGTTTCTCCAAACCATAGTTCAAACAGTGTCGTCTCAACGGAATTACGTGGTGCCCTATTAAAGTGAGTGCGGTTGTCTCTAATGCCTAACCCATGAACGATAGTGGTAATTCGATGAGAGACATCATGGTATGCCCCATATCCAATAGGGTGCATCTATGATGTTCGGACACACCATCACACTATGGTGTTCTAGGCGGTGTTAGTTGTGAAACAATTTCCACAATGTCTTAATTGTGTACCAAAGCTCGTAACTCAGATACTCATCTCTATGATCATATCATAGACATTTTTATCCTCTTGTCACGATGATCTTCAACTTCACTCTGAAATTACTTGAACCATTCAACAATTCAGACTTGTGTTTCATCAAGTAAATATACTCAGTATGTACTCAAATCATCCGTGAAGTAAGAACATAACGATATCCACTGCGTGCCTCAGCACTCATTGGACTGTAGACATCAAAATGTATTACTTCCAACAAGTTGCTATATTGTTCCATTTTACTGAAAACGAGTCAGTCATCTTGCCCATGTGGTATGATTTGCATGTCTCAAGTGATTCAAAATCAAGTGAGTCCAAACGGTCCATTTGCATGGAGTTTCTTCATGCATATACACTAATAGACATGGTTCGCATGTCTCAAGCTTTTCAAAAACGAGTGAGTCCAAAGATCCATCAACATGGAGCTTCTTCATGCGTTTTATACCAATATGACTTACATGGCAGTGCCACAAGTAAGTGGTACTATCATTACTATCTTATATCTTTTGGCATGAAAATGTGTATCACTACGATCGAGATTCAATAAACCATTCTTTTAGGTGTAAGACCATTGAAGGTATTATTCAAATAAATAGAGTAATCATTATTCTCCTTAAATGAATAACCGCATTGCGATAGACATAATCCAATCATGTCTATGCTCAACGCAAACACCAAATAACACTATTCAAGTTTAGCACCAATCTCGATGGTAGAGGGAGCGTGCGATGCTTGATCACATCAACCTTGGAAACACTTCCAACACATATCGTCAGCTCACCTTTAGCTAGTCTCCGTTTATTCCGTAGCCTTTTATTTCGAGTTACTAACACTTAGCAACCAAACCGGTATCTAATACCCTGGTGCTACTAGGAGTACTAGTAAAGTACACATTAACATAATGTATATCTAATATACTTCTATCGACCTTGCCAGCCTTCTCATCTACCAAGTATCTAGGGTAATTCTGCTTCAGTGTCCGTTCCTCTCATTACAGAAGCACTTAGTCTCGGGTTTGGGTTCAACCTTGGGTTTCTTCACTGGAGCAGCAACTGATTTGCCATTTCATGAAGTACCCTTCTTGCCCTCGCCCTTCTTGAAACTAGTGGTTTCACTAACCATCAACAGTTGATGCTCCTTCTTGATTTCTACATTCGTGGTGTCAAACATCGCGAATAGCTCAAGGATCATCATATCTATCCCTGTTATGTTATAGTTCATCACGAAGCTCTAGTAGCTTGGTGGCAATGTCTTTGGAGAAACATCACCATCTCATCTGGAAGATTAACTCCCACTCGATTCAAGTGATTGTTGTGCCCAGACAATCTGAGTACAAGCTCAACGATTGAGATCTTCTCCCTTAGTTTGTAGGCTAGAAAACTCGTCGGAGGTCTCATACCTCTTGACGTGGGCACGAGCCTGAAATCCCAATTTTAGCTCTTGGAACATCTCATATGTTCTGTGACATTTCAAAAATGTCTTCGGTGCCTCAATTCTAAACCATCTAACAATACCGAACTATCATGTAGTCATCAAAACGTGTATGTCAGATGTTCGCAACATCCACAGACCACGTTCGAGGTCCAGCACACCGAGCGGTGCATTAAGGACATAAGCCTTCTACTGTCCGCATAATTTCTACTGTCAACTTTCAACTATATTTTCTCTAGGAACATATCTAAAACAGTAGAACTAAAGCGCGAGCTACGACATAATTTGCAAAAACCTTTTGACTATGTTTAGGATAAACAAGTTCATCTTATGAACTCCCACTCAGATAGACATCCCTCTAGTCATCTAAGTGATTACATGATCCGAGTCAACTAGGCCGTGTCTGATCATCACGTGAGACGGACTAGTCATCATCAGTGAACATCTTCATGTTGCTCGTATCTACTATACGACTCATGCTCGACCTTTCGGTCTCTTGTGTTCCAAGGCCATGTATGTACATGATAGGCTTGTCAAGTCAACCTAAGTGTTTCGCGTGTGTAAATCTGGCTTACACCCGTTGTATGTGAACGTTAGAATCTATCACACCCGATCATCACGTGGTGCTTCGAAACGACGAACTTTCGCAATGGTGCACATTTAGGGGGAACACTTTCTTGAAATTTTAATGAGGGATCATCTTATTTACTACCGTCGTTCTAAGCAAATAAGATGCATAAACATGATAAACATCACATGCAATCAAAAAGTGACATGATATGGCCAATATCATTTTGCTCCTTTTGATCTCCATCTTCGGGGCTCCACGATCATCATCGTCACCGGCATGACACCATGATCTCCATCATCATGATCTCCATCATCGTGTCTTCATGAAGTTGTCTCGCCAACTATTACTTCTACTACTATGGCTACCGGTTAGCAATAAAGTAAAGTAATTACATGGCGTTGTTCAATGACACGCAGGTCACACAATAAATTAAGACAACTCCTATGGCTCCTGCCGGTTGTCATACTCATCGACATGCAAGTCGTGATTCCTATTACAAGAACATGATCAATCTCATACATCACATATCATTCATCACATTCTTTTTGGCCATATCACATCACATAGCATACCCTGCAAAAACAAGTTAGACGTCCTCTAATTGTTGTTTGCATATTTTACGTGGCTGCTATGGGTTTCTAGCAAGAACGTTTCTTACCTACACAAAACCACAACGTGCTATGCCAATTGCTATTTACCCTTCGTAAGGACCCTTTTCATCGAATCCGTTCCGACTAAAGTGGGAGAGACTGGCACCAGCTAGCCACCTTATGCACCAAGTGCACGTCAGTCGGTGGAACCTGTCTCACGTAAGAGTACGTGTAAGGTCGGTCTGGCCCGCTTCATCCCACAATACCATCGAAACAAGATTGGACTAGTAACGGTAAGCATATTGAACAAAATCAACGCCCACAACTACTTTGTGTTCTACTTGTGCAAAGAATCTACGCAATAGACCTAGCTCATGATGCCACTGTTGGGGAACGTAGCAGAAATTCAAAATTTTCCTAGGTGTCACCAAGATCTATCTATGGAGAAACCAGCAACGAGGGGAAGGAGAGTGTATCTACATACCCTTGTAGATTGCTAAGAGGAAGCGTTCAAGAGAACGGGGTTGAAGGAGTCGTACTCGTCGTGATCCAAATCACCAGAGATCCTAGTGCCGAACGGACGGCACCTCCGCGTTCAACACACGTACAGCCCGTTGACATCTCCCATGCCTTGATCCAACAAGGAGAGAGGGAGAGGTTGAGGAAGACTCCATCCAGCAGCAGCACAACGGCGTGGTGGTGGTGGAGGAGCATGGCAATCCTGCAGGGCTTCGCCAAGCACCGCGAGAGAGGAGGAGGACTTGGGAGAGGGGGAGGGCTGCGCCAGAACTTGGGTGCGGCTGCCCTCCCACCCCCCCACATATATATAGGGGCAAAGGAGAGGGGGCCCGGCCCCCTCAGATCCAATCTGAGGAGGGGGCGGCGTCCAGGGGGGTAGCCTTGCCCCCCAAGGCAAGGGGGGCGCCCCCCTTTAGGGTTTCCCCCAAGCCCTAGGCGCCTTGGGCCTTGGTGGGGGGGGGGGCGCACCAGCCCACCTAGGGCTGGTCCCCTCCCACACTTGGCCCATGCAGCCCTCTGGGGCCGGTGGCCCCACTTGGTGGACCCCCGGGACCCTCCCGGTGGTCCCGGTACGTTACGGATAAAACCCGAAACTTTTCATCCGGGACTCCGAACAACATTCGGTAACCACATACAAACTTCCTTTATAACCCTAGCATCATTGAACCTTAAGTGTGTAGACCCTACGGGTTCGGGAACCATGCAGACATGACCGAGACGTTCTCCGGTCAATAACCAACAGCGGGATCTGGATACCCATGTTGGCTCCCACATGTTCCACGATGATCTCATCGGATGAACCACGATGTCAAGGACTCAATCGATCCCGTATACAATTCCCTTTGTCTAGCGGTATTGTACTTTCCCGAGATTCGATCGTCGGTATGCCGATACCTTGTTCAATCTCGTTACCGACAAGTCTCTTTACTCATTCCGTAACACATCATCCCATGATCAACCCCTTGGTCACATTGTGCACATTATGATGATGTCCTACTGAGTGGGCCCAGAGATACCTCTCCGTGACACGGAGTGACAAATCCCAGTCTCGATTTGTGCCAACCCAACAGACACTTTCGGAGATACCTGTAGTGCACCTTTATAGCCACCCAGTTACGTTGTGACGTTTGATACACCCAAAGCATTCCTACGGTATCCGGGAGTTGCACAATCTCATGGTCTAAGGAAATGATACTTGACATTAGAAAAGCTTTAGCATACGAACTATGATCTTTGTGCTAGGCTTAGGATTGGGTCTTGTCCATCACATCATTCTCCTAATGATGTGATCCCGTTATCAACGACATCCAATGTCCATGGTCAGGAAACCGTGACCATCTGTTGATCAATGAGCTAGTCAACTAGAGGCTTACTAGGGACACGGTGTTGTCTATGTACCCACACATGTATCTGAGTTTCCTATCAATACAATTATACCATGGATAATAAACGATTATCATGAACAAGGAAATATAATAATAATAATAACTAATTTATTATTGCCTTTAGGGAATATTTCCAACACCTACTTCATGCTTGATTGATCTTGATGATATGAGTATTACAAGAGTTGATGTACCACGAGATCATAGAGGCTAAACCCTAGAAGCTAGGCTATGATTATGATTGTTGTTGTCCTACGGACTAAACCCTCCGGTTTATATAGACACTGGAGGGGGCTAGGGTTACACAGAGTCAGTTACAAATAAGGAGATCTACATATGCGAATTGCCAAGCTCGCCTTCCATGCAAAGGAGAGTCCCGCCCGGACACGGGACAAAGTCTTCAATCTTGTATCTTCATAGTCCAACAGTCCGGCACAAGTGAATAGTCTGGCTGTCCGAGGACCCCCTAATCTAGGACTCCCTCAACCACGGAGGAGATTTCTCTTCGAGAAGTTTTGGGTGAAGATGGATGGATTCTTGGAGGTGGTGCAGGAGGCTTGGACTTGTGACGAGACTATCACAGACCCATTCAGGAGACTCGACACCCTCCTTAAAGCGCTCGCGATCTGGGGCCAGAAAAAGTGGGTAACATCAAGATGCAAATTGATGTGGCCAACATTGTCATCCTAAGGTTCGACTGTGCTCAGGAGTCCCGGTTACTCACGGAGGAGGAGAGGTGGCTCAGGAGAGCTCTCAAACAGCTCGTTCTAGGCCTGGCCTCGCTGGAGAGAACGATCTCTCGCCAGAGATCATGTGTTACCTAGCTTCGGGAGGGGGATACGAATACCCAGCTTTTCCACTTGGTTGTGAATGGCATAAGGATGAAGAACTATATCCCGTCTCTCTTGGTGGATGGGCACATTGTCATGGACCAAGCCGGGAAGGAGGTGGCGTTTCATGAGACATACAAGGAGTTTCTTGGGAAGGAGGTTGCTCGCGAGTTTACCCCGGATTTGGACGCGCTTGACATTGCTAGACTTGACCTATCGGAGCAGGATCATCTCTTTTGTGAGGAGGAAATATGGGCAGTGATCAAGGGCATGCCAGCGGATCGTGCCCCGAGGCCGGATGGTTTCATTCGCCTCTTCTTTCAGAAGGCTTGGGAGATCATAAAAGTGGACATTATCGCGGCGTTGCATAATCTTTTCATTGGAAATGGGAGAGGTTTTGGCAGGCTGAACCAAGCGTTGATTACCCTGATCCCAAAAAACCCCAGAGGCCTCCATGACACGTGACTATCGCCCTATTAGTCTTGTGCATAGCCTTCCGAAGATTGCTTCCAAGCTCTTGGCAAATAGGCTCAGTCCTCGCATGGGAGAGCTAGTTCATATTAACCAATCGGCGTTCATCAAGGGGAGAAGCATCCATGATAATTTCCTGCTTGTTAGACAAATGGCGCCCCGACTGCATCAAAGGAAGGCCAAAGGAGTAATGCTCAAGCTCGACATCTCAAAAGCATTTGACTCTCTTTCGTGGCCCTTTCTTTTTGAGGTGCTGAGGGCAAAAGGTTTCTCGGATAGATGGATCTCGTGGATTGCCACTTTGCTCATGTCTGCTAGCTCACGAGTCATGATAAATGGTTGTGCGGGCGCGAAGTTTATGCACGCCAAGGGGCTTCGGCAAGGGGATCCAGCCTCCCCTCTGCTTTTTATCATTGCTATGGATGTTCTCACCTCGCTTGTCATCAAGGCGCATGACTAGGGGATCCTCAACCCCATTGTCAGCTGTACCCCAATGCAGAGGCTCTCCCTGTATGCGGATGACGTGGTCCTCTACATTAGGCCGACCAGACCGGAGTTGCAATTGGTGAAGGATCTGCTTGGCATCTTTGGAGTGGCTTTGGGTTTGAAAGTGAACTTTGTTAAGTCTGCGACAATTCTTATAAGATCCAAGGAGGAGGACGTGGAGCTGATTAGGAATGCTCTACCTTGGAAGATCGACTCTTTTTCGTGCAAATACCTGGGCCTACAGTTAAGCATCAAGCAACTCAAGAGATGAATGGTAGCCGATTGTAGACGCGGCTCTCCATATTATGCCTGGCTGGCAGCGTGGCCTAGTCACTAGACCCGGATGGCTCATCCTGGTTAATCAAGTCATGAGAGCAAGGCCAACACACCACCTCATGGTTGCTGAGGCACCAAAGTGGGCCCTGCAACAAGTTGATAAGGGTTGTCGCGCTTTTTTCTGGGCTGGCACGAAAGCGGTAAATGGTGGCAAGTGTGTGGTCTCCTGGAGGAGAGTCTGTCGCCCCAAGCAGCTTGGAGGGTTGGGCATCATTGATCTACACAAGAACGGTATCGCTCTGAGACTCAGATGGGAATGGCTTAGGAGGACGGATCTGTCTAGGCCCTGGCAGGGCCTAAACCTCACCGCGGACAAGCAGGTGACTCTTGCTTTTCGGAGTCTTGTCCAATGGCGTGTGGGGAATGGAGAGCACGCCCTTTTTTGGAGAGATAAATGGCTCAATAGAGGCACGATCGCTGAGATTGCGCCCTTGGTGGTTGCCAGAGTCAGGACGCAGGTGGCAAACAAACGTCTTGTCAGAGAGGGGCTTTGTTTGCACGCCTGGACAGATGACATTACCGGGATCCTTGACACTGATGCTCTAGCTCAATTCATTCGACTCTGGGAGCTACTTATGGAGGTTCACTTGGATCCGGAGTTGGATGACGCTCCGCTTTGGGCTTGGAACGAGTCCGGTGTCTACTCGGCAGCTTCGGCGTATAGGATGCTTTGCATGGGAGGGATTCGGTTTCACTCTTTCGTGGCCATCTAGAAATGTTGGGCGCCGCTATCCCGTCGGATGTTCATGTGGCTTGCGGTGCAATATCGCCTCTGGACCTCGGATAGGAGAGCTAGGCATGGGCTACAAGAGCAAACCTCCCCATGCTACCTTTGTGACCAGGAAGAGGATACGGTGGATCACATCCTGCTACAGTGCGTGTACGCTAGGCATGTGTGGTTTCTTTGCTTCACCAGGATCGGAGTGGACTTAAATCTTTGCCCCGCGACGCAGTCCCAGGTTGCTGATTAGTGGTGCGAGGCGAGGAAGCGGATTGACAAGACGAGCAGGAAAGGCTTTGACACGGTGGTTATGTTGATCTGCTGGTCTCTGTGGAAGCAGAGAAATGCGAGTCTTTGGTAGGAGCGGCACGTTAGACGTGCTCGGCGTGACAGAGGCCATCTTTCAGAATTGTTTACCTGGAAACAGGCCGGAGCGACGGGAGTGGAGCATGTAGTTGAGTAGCATATAGAGTGTTGTGTGTGGAGTGGAGGCGGGGTCCTAGTCGACATGTGACCACGTGACTAGCTACAAATCTCTCTTGTACATATTTTCTCTCCTTCTATAAAGCTATGGTACGCCATTGGCGTACCCTCGAAAAAATCTTGATACAATTACAGAAGATTTTTCCAAAGAAGGTACTGCCATTGACCGGGTTTTCTAGACGGCACCAAAGCTTCATTATTAATATGTTTTTAAGTTGTTCTTCTATTTAAAATATGTTTGTATTTCCATTGTATTTGGTTATTATGTTTAGTATCACGTAAAAATATTAGTATGCATTGTTAGTGCGTACGATCTATTTTAGCTTTGCATCATATTTTCTCTCGCTATGTTTTTAAGTTGTTCTTCTATTTAAAATATGTTTGTATTTCCATTGTATTTGGTTATTACGTTTAGTATCACGTAAAAATATTAGTATGTATTGTTAGTGCGTACAATCTATTTTAGCTTTGCATCATATTTTCTCTCGCTAATTC
>NC_041393.1:437589378-437600801 GCF_002162155.2 Triticum dicoccoides | reverse complement strand
TTAGTTTGATCCCCCCTGGCCTCTCCCCCCTCCCCATGGCCGCCAGTCCCAGATCTGTGACCTCGTCATTCCGGCCGCCGGGTGAGCGCCCTATGGTGTCGGGTCTGGGGATCTCCTCCGGCTCCGAGGGTTCGGACGCGCAGGGGCCTGCTGCGGCGGAGCTCGACGCTCCTGCTCCGGGGGACGGACATGCTCCGTGGGAGCGCCCGCCTCCCTCCAAGAAAGAGCTCTGGAGGATGAGGCGCAGCCCTGTTGGCCCGATCGTGCGCTCGCCGACGGCGCGGCCTGCGTCGCCGCCCGTTGTGGTTGCCCCGGAGATGCGTGACAAGTGCTTCAAGTGTTTGGAGAAGGGCCACTACAAGAAGGAGTGCACCAATCAGATTGTCTGCTTCAGATGTGGCTTGCCCGGCCATGGCTCCCGGGACTGCAAGAGGCCGAGGAGCCCGTCGTCGGTGGACGACCTCCGCAGGGAGGCGGTGGCCAAGGTGGCGCGCCGCTCATCTCCCCCGCCGCGGTTGGCGCCGGCGTCCGCGCCCCAAGGTGTCTGGTTTGTCGGTTCAGAACGTGGCGCCGGGTGTCGACGTGGAGTGGCCACCTCTGGCGCCGCCGCGTCTGCAAGTGGAGAGCAGAGTCGAGGAGGCGCCGGCGGAGCTCTGCATCGTCAAGCGCTCTGCTGTTGTGTCCGACCTTGAGCGGCGCCTCCAGTTCGCCATGGTGGTCTACGTGGCTGGTCAAAGGAGGGTTCTTGCACCAGCGCGTGTGAAGAAGATCCTCGCCGGGAAGCTCGACATCGCCCCGGAGCTCGTCTCGGTGCACTGCTACAGGCCGGAGGACTTTTTGGTGGTCTTTGCGACCGTGGAGATGCGGAACAGAGTGACGACGTGCCCCTCGGTGGAGTTTGAAGGTGATCGTCTGATTTTCAGGCCATGGAATAGGCAATCACAGGCAGTCCATTCGGTGTTCGGATTCAAGGTGTGGCTGGTGATCGAGGGCATCCCCCCCCCCATGCGTGGGATCGCTCTGTGGTGGAGGAACTGCTTGGGTCTTCTTGCAAGGTGGAGGAGGTGGCTCCTGAGACGGCTTCCCGCTCCGATCTGTCCTCGTTCAAGCTCACGGCATGGACGGCGAGCCCAGAAGAGATTCCTGCTCTCAGATGGCTGGCGGTGTCGGAGCCTGGACTGGAGGCGCCGCCCGCTCTCCTGCAGTACAAGGTGCTCATACACACCGACATGATCATGGATCTGAGAGAGGCTGGCGAGCCTTGGTTCTTTGGGAGCTCGTCGGGCTGCGGCCAAAGTGGCCTCCCCGACGACGACGACATTGCGGGCGGCGGACCCAGATCACGCAGGCTGGTGTGGCAGTTTGGGGTCCCTGACACCCGCTCCGGCGGCCTGGGCGGCGTTGCCGCTGGTGGTGGGGGTGGGGCCTGGTCCAGACCGTTGGGACACGATTGGCGCCTCCCTCCCATGGAGGCCACGCCGGTCGCTACGCCTGGGGCCCCACCAATCCCTATCCTGTGCAGGCTGACGAGACGAGTTTCAGCTTTTCAGCGTTTGACCGGTCAGGCCAGGAGAGAGGATTCGAATCGCGCGCCAACTGTGGGTGCTGCTAGGGGTGAAGTGATGGCGACTTCAAATAGGAGTGGTGGAACGGTTCCGGAAGCAACGGCCAATCCTCTGCCTCGGCTGCTGAGGCGTGCAGAGTCTGAGCAGAGAAAAGAAGGGGAAGGCACATGCCCATCAGTTGTCCAGTCTGGAACGCTCCGGGTTGGTCCGCAGGTGGCAGCCCCGATGCAGCAGATGGGGCCAGTTCTCGTGCTGGCGGCCACTAAGGACGGAAACCAAGAACCCCAAGGAGGAGTGGCCACTGGGCAATCGGTTACGGCCAAAACGAGTGCAGAGCCTACTGTGGTTGTGCCTCCTGTCGCTTCGGAGAAGATAGGACCAGGATCCCAAGGCGGTGGGGAAATTGGGCCCCCGGATGTGACCAATCCTGTCGCACCGCGGGAAGAGCCGACACGTGCGTTGGCGAGCGCGCCCCCCGTGTTCACGCAGGACACAGCGGCACATGAGGCCGTGGTGGAGACGCAGACTCAAGGGACACCTGGCAACACCCCCCTGGATGAGTGCATGCAATCGATGGATGGCCTCAGGATGACTGGGCCCCACACTGATGGGAACCATGCAGTTCTTGCATGCGATACGATCCACGTACAAGAGCCATTGGTGATGCATATGGGCAATCTGCCTGCACAGCGACCCTCGGATGTTTGTGACAAGGGGACAGGTATGGAGATTGTCATGACGAACAGTCCAGCAATAGGACTGACTACCAAGGAGGCGGAGATGTACGCAAAGCTCAAGGTGTTCTGCTCAAGCATTGTGAAGAAATTGGCCCCACCAATTCTCAGGGAAGTCCAGGCCACCACCTTGCGGGTCGAGGCTGAGCCATTCACGCCCAGAAGAACCACTCGAGCTGCCAAGAAATCAGCAGTGCATGTAGCGCCAAGGGCCACGCCAGCGGAGAACGTTCTCTTGCGCACGCTGGGACTCGTACCGGAAGACTTGGACGTGGAAGACGCAGCCATGCAAGAGCTTAAGGCACTGTTTGACTCGCCTCTTCGCGAGCAGCACGTGTGCGTGATCGCAGCCCTGTTCGGCAAAGAGATGCCGGGGCAGCTCAGTGGCACTTGCTCTGGGGCTGCGGCTGGAATCGGTGCGCACTAGATGTGTGCCGTGCCGGGTGTTGGATGCACATCTGCTCCATGGATACAAACCCATCGGTGACGTGTTGGAATGTCCGAGGCTTGAACAACCCAGCCAAGAGACAAGCGGTGAAAGACTTTTTAGTGTCGGTGCGGCCTAACTTAGTGTGCTTGCAAGAAACTAAGCTCGATGTAGTGGATAATTTTCTCATAATGCAATGTTGTGGCCCGTCTTTAGACGGCTTTGCTTATTTGCCGGCGGTGGACACGAGAGGTGGGATCATTCTAGCGTGGGATACCACCGTGATGATGGTGGATAATATCACGCGCGACACTAACTCCCTTACATGCTTGGTGCATCCAAAGTCTGGAGAGGAATGGTGGATCACCGTGGTATATGGGCCACAAGGCGACGACCAGAAGACCCTTTTCCTTGAGGAGTTGTGCACGAGGAGAACCACATGTCCGGGGCCGTGGATGGTTCTGGGTGACTTCAACCTAATCCTCCGCGCCTCGGAGAAGAATAATATGAATCTTAATCGGGACATGATGAACAAATTCAGAAGTTTTGTCGACAGCAATGAGTTGAAAGAGCTCTACATGCACGGACGTCGTTTCACTTGGTCCAACGAGAGAGATGACCCAATTATGACCAAAATAGACAGGATCCTCGTGTCCGTAGACTGGGAATTGGCGCGGCCTGATTATCTACTGCAGGCGCTCTCGACTAGTGTTTCGAATCATGCGCCGCTACACTTATCGACCAGTGCAACATATTGGCCGAAGAAGAGGTTTCGTTTTGAGAGCTTCTAGGTCAAATTGGAGGGTTTTGAGCAGGCGGTTCGGGAGGCCTGGGTTTGTGATCACTCCATTGTGGACCCATTCAAGAGACTAGACGCGCTCTTCCGTAATGCCGCGGTGGCGCTACAAGATTGGGGTCAGAGGAAAGTGGGGAACATCAAACTCCAGATCGCCATTGCCACACTAGTAATCCTCCGATTGGATCAAGCTATGGAATCTAGAGGGCTCACCGAGTTAGAGACGTGGCTAAGAAGAACGCTAAAGCTTGCACTTCTGGGGCTGGCGTCGCTTGAACGTACGATCGAGAGGCAAAGATCAAGACATAGATGGCTTCGCGAGGGAGACGCTAACACAAAGTTTTTCCAGTTGGTTGCGAACGGCAGGAGAGCGAAGAACTTCATACCGCAGGTTAAACGTGGAGATGAGATTGCCACTGACCAGACCCGCAAAGAAGAGATTTTCACAGAGGCCTTTCAAAACTCCCTTGGCACAGCACAGGCCAGGGATCACACGCTCAATCTTCAAGAGCTAGGCTTGGCGCAGCAAGACTTGAGCAGTTTGGACGCGCTGTTTACTGTCGAGGAGGTTTGGTCTGTTATCAGAGAGATGGCCCCGAACAGGGCCCCTGGGCCGGACGGATTCACGGCTGAATTCTACCAAAAGGCATGGTCAATTATCAAGGATGACATCATGGCAGCGCTCCTAAAGCTTTGCGTTGGGGATGACCGAGGGTTCGCCAGATTAAACCGCGCTCTGATCGTTTTGATACCCAAGAAGCAGGATGCTATGGAGGTGGGCGACTACAGACCGATTAGTCTACCACACAGTTTCTCCAAACTGTTCGCCAAGCTACTGGCTAATCGGATTAGGCCTTTCATGAAAGATTTAGTGGCTGCCAATCAGTCCGCGTTCATCCACGGAAGAAGCTTGCATGACAACTACCTCCTTGTTAAGCAAGTGGCCAGGAAGATTCATGCGAGGAAGAACAGAGGTGTGTTCCTAAAGCTCGACATATCTCGTGCCTTCGATTCCCTGTCCTGGCCCTTCTTGTTCGAAGTGCTCGGCGCCAAAGGCTTTGGAGGGAGATGTCTCAGGTGGATAGCTGTCCTGCTGCATACTTCGAGCACCAAAGTGCTAGTCAATGGAGCCCCGGGAAGAAGGATCTGGCATGCAAAAGGGCTGCGACAAGGGGACCCGGTCTCCCCGCTGCTTTTTGTCATTGCAATGGAGGTCCTCACGGCTTTGGTTTCCAAAGCCATGGCTGATGGAGTTCTAAGCTCATACATCGGAATCTCGGCGACCCAGCGACTATCTATATATGCGGATGACGTGGCGTTATTCGTCAAGCCAAACATTCAGGATCTGGGATTCGTCAGGATCGCACTGCAGCTATTTGGAGAAGCTTCGGGACTGAGGGTCAATTACAGGAAATCGTCGGCGATTTTGATCTCGGAGGACCAGGAAGACAAAGCCAGAGTGCAGAATCTGTTGCAATGCCCCATTGGAGAATTCCCGTGCAAATACCTTGGACTGCAACTGGCCATCAAGCATCTCACGAAGGCGCATTGGCAGCCCCTTTTGGATCAAGTGCGGCACTGCCTCCCGGCTTGGCAGAGGGGTCTGCTGCAGTGATCAAGCCGGCTTGTACTTGTGAAATCGGTCATCGCAGCGAGACCTGTGCATCAACTGCTCGCGATGAAGGCCCCTGGCTGGGTACTCGAGGATATTGATGGATGGATGCAAGCGCTCTTTTGGGCGGGGAAAGATCAAGTGAACGGAGGCCAATGCTTAGTGGCATGGAATACGATCTGCAAGCCGACTAGCTTCGGAGGCCTGGGAGTTAAAAACCTGAGACTGCAAGCGCTCGCACTTAGGGTGCGCTGGGAATGGATGAGGCGCACAGACCCTCAAAGACCGTGGCATGGACTGGGACTCATGGTGGATGAAGATGCGAGGCTCGTTTTCGATAGCTTGGTGCAGATCACAGTGGGCAAAGGAGACAAGATCCTGTTTTGGAGGGATCGGTGGATTCATGGATTCTCCGTCAGGGATATAGCGCCGTTGCTTGTGGCGGGAGTGGAGAAAAGGGTCAGAAACTCACGCACGGTTGCCCAGGCTTTGATAGGAGAAAGGTGGGCACTCGACGTGCAACCACAGACAACCTTCGGAGCATTGCTGCAAACAGTCCATTTGAGACATGCCATTGCGACAGTGCCGAGAGATGAGCTGCTGGAGGACACGTTCTCTTGGCCGCATGATCCATCAGGTTTATACACGGCGAGATCCACCTACATGAGGCTCAACCAGGGTACGATCGTATCACCTACAGCTGTGGCGATTTGGTGTAGCTGGGCACCATTAAAGTGCAAAATCTTTACCTGGCTTGCGGTGCAGCATCGATTGTGGACATCGGACAGACGGGTACGCCATGGCCTGCAAGATAACCCATCGCCATGCTATACTTGTTTGCAGGATGAGGACACGGCTGAGCACATCTTGGTGCAATGTGTCTATGCTAGACAAGTGTGGCATAAGTGCTTGGACACCCTGGAAATTGACATACCCCACCCCAGCAGCACGGATACTTTTGTCGGCTGGTGGCTAAGGACACGAGCTGGATTCCATGGGAAGCAAAAGCGAGGTTTCGATTCACTCATAATTGCTGCGGCTTGGTCGCTATGGAAACAGAGAAACGCTAAAGTTTTCAACAGATCGGAACAGGTTAAGGACTACAATGAGTTAGCTAGAGCCATCCTTGAGGAGATTCGCGATTGGCATATTGCAGGTGTTGGAGTGGGTGGATTAGAACGTTTTGTGAGAGATCACGATTGATCTACCGTAGGTGTGAGTGGGTGCTTGGGTGATCGATGTTCGCATTGATCGCTCGTCTCTTGTAAAACTTTTTCCCCCTTCTATAAAAATACGGTACGCTATTGGCGTACTCTCGAAAAAAAAAATTAGTTTGCTCCACATCAGCCTGTGAGTCCACCCCACCTCAAGTATTTTTTCGTCCTCCGCCACTTTCTACATAGATACTACAGACTTTCATTCCGAATCGAAGCACGAAATTTCTCTCTACAAAAAAGAAATGCAAAAAATAAAACACTCAAAATTGCGAGTACGCTGCCAAAAGCCCCAAACCCAAGCCGGCCTACAGGCTTCGCAGCGGCAGCAGGCGCACGGGGACGCCGTGGCGCGGCCGGAGGGTGAGGACGTTCACCGGCGCGTGGCGGTACTCGTCAGAGATACCGAAGCGGAAGCTCGCGAGCAGCATGGCCAGCACGATCTTGGCCTCCACCATGGCGTACGCCTGCCCGACGCAGTTGCGTGGCCCGGCCGCGAAGGGCAGGAACCGACCCGCTCCTGGCCGGGCGCGGCCGGGCGCGAACCTGTCCGGCCTGAACTCGTGCGCGTCCGCGCCCCACACGGCCTCGTCGTGGTGGATGGCCAGCAAGGGAATCCACACCGACGCGCCCCTCGGCACCCGCAGCTCGCCGCCGAGCGTGATGTCCTCGAAGGCCATCCTCGGCAGCAGCGTCGCCGGCGGGTACAGGCGCAGCGTCTCGTTGATCACCATCTGCAGCTGCACACGCATCCACGTGTTAAACATTGACGTGTACAGTGGCGCCGGAGTGCATGTGTTTCGACGGTGTCAAATGGCTTACGACGGCGAGCTTCGGGAGGTGATCTGCGGCGGGTGGAGCGTGGCCACAAACATGGGCAACCTCGGCGCGAGCCTTGTCCTGCCACTCCGGGTGCGTGGCAAGCAGCATGATGGCCCAGGTGAGGAGCAGCGCCGATGTCTCGTGGCCGGCGAAGAAGAAGGTCTTGCACTCGTCAATGATCGTCTGGGCATCGTACCCCAGCTCGCCGTGGCCGAACGCGTTCTCCTTCTTCTCCATCTCGGCCAGGAGCATCCCGAGGAGCCCCCGGCTGCACGCCTCTGCTGACGGCCTCCGCCCCTCGTCGGCGATCTCGCGGTTGCGCTGGATCGACTCCTTGAGCACCTGCTCTAGCTCCCCGTTCAGCCGTTTCATCTCTCTTCTGTACTTGCTCGGAAAATACCTAAAAAAAACCGTAGTACTCCCTCCGTTTTTATTTAGTTCGCATATTAGCTTTGGTCAGAGTCAAACTTTACAAACTTTGACCAAGTTTATATACAAAAATATTAAGATATACAATAACAAATCAACAATATTAAATTTATTATTAAATGTACTTTCACATCGTATAGATTTATTATGATAAATGTCTATATTGTTTTCTATAAACTCGGTCAAACTTTATAAAGTTTGACTTCAGTCAACTCTAATATGCAGAGTAAATAAAAATGGAGGGAGTACTACTTTAAACCACGACAGAGAAAAGGAATGCAGGATCACCATGAAAATGCACTTAGATATTTTCAAAAATGAATAAATAATTTGTGGTGAGGTGATCTTTGATTGATGACTTACTGGCTACCGGGGACCCAGAGGTAGCGGCTGGAGCGTGCGGTGAGCCGCTGAAGCTCCTCAATTAGGTGGAAGATGCGCTTGCCGGTCTCGTAGCTGGTGTCGAACTCGGTGCGCGCGATGACGTCGCCGGCGAGCCTCGTCATGTGCGCGCTCATCTCCACCTCGTTTCCGCCCCGCGCCACCGCCTCCTGCAGCGCTCGCACCGTCTGCCGCGTGCACTCCACCATGTGCCCGACCCTGCCCTTGAGCTTGTCAGCCATGAAGGCGGGGGCAACGACGTGGCGCTGGTGCGACCAGGTGGCACCGTTCGCCATGAGCAGGCCACGGCCGATGAAGTGCTTGGCGCCCTGCCGCTGCAGCCACGATTTGCCGGTCACGTGCGCATGCTTCGACGAGAGCAGCTCCCGCACCATGCCGGCGTCCGTCACGCACACCCGTGGCTCGCTCCCGTACCAGTAGACGAACAACCTCCCTGCAGATAGGAAAAACCGAGCTCCGGTCAGACTTGACACGCGGGTCATGGCCGGCCAGCGACGCGATTAACATACGTGGCCCACTGACCGAACTTCTTGGACCAGAGAACGTAGTGCGGCAGGTGGCGGCCGACGATATTGTGGCTGAGAGAGCCCATGTCCCCGGCGGTGGACTCGGCGACCAGGGCGGAGACGTCATGGAGGTTACCGACGAGAAGGCGTGGCGTGGGGCCGTGGACGCCTTGTCTGGACAAGATCCTACGGATCCTCGCCGGCGTGAGGTAGTAGCATGAGGCGGTGATCCATACAGCATTGGCCAGCAACAAGAGTGGCGATGCAACGAGCACTAGGACTATGACCGGTACCATTTTGGACAGGAACTTGTCCTTGTTTACATCTGTGCAAGTGCCACCAGGCCCCGTGCCTATATATAAACACAATGGAGTGGTATGCATGCAGCCATATGATTGGGCCAATATCAAAAAATAGGCACGATATAGCACGTTAATAGTATCACGATATAGAAGGTGTTGGTTTCTCGCATCAATTTTACATACTTTGCATACTTGTCCCATTAGGGCCTGGTTAAGCATATGCAGGCAAAAAGCCCATCATCTACATGTTCATTGGTTGTCAACATATCCTCTTCTTGCATCGTAGCAACGCCTCTATGAATGTGTTTGGTTGCTCGCATCGTTTGTGCTCATACGAGTGCACGTTGTTTGGTTGCATGCGAGTATTGAGTTCTGATTACCTTGTACCCTACTTGACGAGCTTACCTACTACTATTACACCTTACACACGATCACACCGCACACACCAATGCCACAACACTGCAATGGCGATGAACTGGATGAAGATGATGAATTTCTTCAGCCCAACTGACGATACACCTTGCCAACTTCAACACTGCTGCATGTCTGCATTCGCACAAATTTGGAGTAAGCATCTTCTGGCGCCTGCCTACTCTTAAACCCTCTGTGGTTGTTGTGCTTGTATCCTAAAGCTTGTTTATTGCAAGCTTCTCATGAACTATAAATCCCTGGAGCCCTCCTGATGAACAACCATACCACTTGTACTAGCAGTGCACAAGATCAATAGTTAAAACAACAAGCAATGGAGCAGAAGAGCAATAGTAAGCATGCATGATCATACAACATAACAAGTTCAACCTAGCACTAATATGGTGTCATCCTACCACCACATCCAAAGGAGGGTGTAATCCTACCATCGCAGCTTCGTTATCACCTTGAGGGGTCAGTATACACCACCTCACTAAAATACACAGACCATCAAATAGTTTTCAAGCCCTAGCTACACAAAATATACGTCGTCGTCGTCATCGTCGTCCTTGTCGCCATCACCATCGCCGTCGAAGATCATGCACACCGTCACCACCACTAGAAGCAACACTAGTAGTAGTGCTTTCCCAGTCAGGTCCTCAGCCAGAGCACCTTGTGGGTGTCTCCCATGGCAACAAACCCAACACCATGGGCTTTGTTGTCTAGCAGGTGGCTCCGGTCAGCCGCTAGGCTCACCTATGCCCGAGAGCCTCTGAGCTGAAGCAACCTTGGTCCATGACAACGCCATAGAGGTCAGGGTGTACGTCGACCGACTTGCTCCCCCTGATGACAGTGGCCACCTTCTTCACTGCCCGAGTCATGCTGCTGAAGACGGTCATCTCGTCCTCCATCAAGGCTCCCCTCTTGCTCTTCCTATCAAGCATTGGAACGTGCTCACCATCCTTGGGTGTCTGGGTGTCTGGATACTCGGGCATAGGTGAGCCTAGCGGCTGATCGGAGCCCAGGGCATGCTTGCCGGTTGCCATCCCGAAGGAAAAGATCAGCTGCATCTGGTGGTAGTTCTGGATGGGTGTGTTGAGGGACTCTGCATCCTTGGGGTGAGCCTAAGAAAGAAACATGACATAGTGGTTACTTAGAATGACAAAGGTTCATAGGCTTAAAAAACTGGTTAGTTAGAATGGAATGGTTTGTGAGTTAACAGCGATGTGGCCTTAGTAGTGCTCTGCCTCCAAAAGGATGGAGCAGGTGCCCTCATCCCATGAAGCATCGCTCAGGTATCTGAGCTTGGGCACGGTGATCCACCTCTGTTTACACTTCCTGAGGTGGTTGTAAACCTGGGTCGAGCTGACCTCCTATAACAAAACTCGAACACCTGCTTTGCAACAACGTTCAAGTGAACCTCCTTGAAGCCCTTGTCAGTCCTCACCCTACTAGCTAGGATCTCACATATCTTGTTAAGCACGAACATTGACAAGAACGGTTGCCACTTCGTGTTGTTCCCCTACCATCCTTCTGCACCTTTGAGGCTGCCGTTTGTTCGATGGCATGAGCTGCAACATTGGGCTGAGCCAGCACAAATGGAGGAACCGTAGCCGGCACCTTGAAAACGTCTGAATCAGGAGGCATCTGCTTGATGCGAGGCTGGGAGTCCTCGACATAAGACGCCGGAAATTGGCTATCGGATAGGACGATGACCTAATTAAACTCTTTTGTGTGCATCTTCTACAAACGTAAGCGTCATCAAGACCAGAACACACTACACATCGACAGTAGGAACTACCAGTGAACATGGGCAGATCGAACTGGCACTACCACATGCACACATGGATTATCTAGTTCAGCACAACACAACCAAATACTTTCACGCTAGCATAACACACATCAAAGCATACTACCAATCCATCCATGACCACTAGCTATCAATCCTTGCCGGCATGGAAACAACTCCTAGCATGCTTCAAATCCATCACAACTTGCTACTAGAACATCAGATTCACACATCGGAAGATCTAACCCTACCACATGCTCACAGATCTAGCTAGAACTAGTAGAGAGGTGGGGGTCATTAAACTCACAGACGCCATTGGAGGAGTCGTGGAGGAGGTGCTGAACACATCGGAGAAAAGGAGCAATCGACTTGCTACCGCCATTAACTGATCGCCTGAGCAGTTGCGCAGCTTACCTC
>NC_041393.1:437526098-437589245 GCF_002162155.2 Triticum dicoccoides | reverse complement strand
GGAGTTTTTCTGTTGCGGTCACCTGGCTATATAACCGAATTGGCTAGCAGTGACGCGAAAATTGCCCCACAACTTTTTTTGGAGATGCGCGCGAGGTTCCACCATCTCCGTGCTCATAAGAGGTCAGCGTCGCGTTCCCCTCCCCTGCATCGCTCGAGCCTGGCTCACTGGAAACTGTCGGTTCATATGGTCCAAGATTCTGATGCGGGCTAGACAACCAAACACCCCGTTTTCTTCCTAGGCGGGCTTGGCTGGGCTTAATGCGAGCAACCAAACGCATCCATAACGCTCTGAGCAGTGTCTCATAAATAAATCAGTATACAATAGTATCTCACTAATAGCATGCTATAGCACGATATAACACACTAATAGCATAAGTGCACTAGTTTTTCCATTAACCAAGATCTAAAAAGTGATTTTGTGATTACAACTTACTTACTGCATGTATGCATTTTTGTACGACTTTTGGAAGAGTGCATGGAGTAATGCTAGACATAAGGGGGTTTCCGATGGATCTAATGGACTGGTTGACGTGTAGGTATACAATTGGAAATAGGGGAGAGAGAAGGGCCCACCCACGTGAAATTCAAGATGAGGGGGACAGTTAGTTTGAAGAGGCTATTGCCCGCATCCTCCATGTGTTTAGTATTATCGGAGTGTGATGCATGAAATTGAAGAGTTGCTTCAACAATAAGAGACACATTACAAGAAGAGGTCCCGGGTGACTTGGTGAAAAAAAGGAGATAGTGAAAGCACAAGTGCTCCCTGGGTGATTTTGGTAATTTATGTCAACATATCTCTTGTTGGACTAATACTTTTACCTAGTATGTTTCAGATAAGTTCAACAATGGAGTGGCATGGACTAGAGGATGTGGAATCCCTTCAAGATGCTAAGGACAAAAGGATTGGCTCAAGCTCAAAGCACAAGACTCTACATTTTAATTTTAGTGATCCAAGATGACATTGAGTCTATAGGAAAAGCCAATACTATTAAGAGGGGATGAAGTGTTGCTTAATGGCTTGCTTTCTCAAAGTGCTTAGTGATATGCTCCAAAGCCCTCAACTACTTTCTCACATCCACATATGTCCCAAACCAAAAGTCAAACTCGGACCTACCGAATCTTTCCATCCGGCGCCACCGAGTTCAGATGTCATAGCCACTGCCACAAAACCCTAATTTTTTCGGTCTCACCGATAGGGATCTCGGCCTCACTGAGATGAGATTGTAATCTCTCTATGTATGTCCATTACCAAAGTCGGTCCAACTGAGTTTGTGTAACCGGTCCTACCGAGATTACAATGCAAACTCTCTGTTCTTCTTCGTAACATTTCGGTCTAAGTGAGATGAGCGAATCAGTCCCACCGAGTTTGCCTGACCAACCATCTATTTGTCAATTACCAAAATCGGTCTCACCGAGTTTGTGTAATCGGTCCCACCGAGATTACATTATGCCCTAACCCTAACCATATCGGTCCCACCGATATGACATGTTGGTCCCACTGAAAATCCTAACGGTCACATTATTTCCTAAATCGGTCCGACCGAGTTTCACGATTCGGTCCCACCGAGTTTGGTAAGTTGTGTGTAACGGCTAGATTTTGTGTGGAGGCTATATATACCCCTCCACCCACTCTTCATTCGTGGAGGGAGCCATCAGAACGTGCCTACACTTCCAGCATATATTTTCTGAGAGAGAACCACCTACACTTGTGTTGAGGTCAAGATGTACCATTCCTACCACATAAATCTTGATCTCTAGCCTTCCCCAAGTTGCTTTCCACTCAAATCTTCTTTCCACCAAATCCAAATCCTGTGAGAGAGAGTTGAGTGTTGGGGAGACTATCATTTGAAGCACAAGAGCAAGGAGTTCATCATCAACACACCATTTGTTACTTCTTGGAGAGTGGTGTCTTCTAGATTGGCTAGGTGTCACTTGGGAGCCTCCGACAAGATTGTGGAGTTGAACCAAGGAGTTTGTACGGGCAGGGAGATCACCTACTTCGTGAAGATCTACCCCTAGTGAGGCAAGTCCTTTGTGGGCGACGACCATGGTGGGATAGACAAGGTTGCTTCTTCGTGGACCCTTCATGGGTGGAGCCCTCCGTGGACTCACGCAACCGTTACCCTTCGTGGGTTGAAGTCTCCATCAACGTGGATGTACGATAGCACCACCTATCGGAACCACGGCTCAAAAATCTCCGTGTCTCCAAATTGCGTTTGCACACTCCAATCCCATCCCTTTACATTCTTGCAATTTGCATGCTTTACTTTCTGCTGCTCATATACTATTTGCTGCTTGCTTGATATGTATTGTGAATGTTAAACTTGTGCCAAAACTCCACTTCAACTTAAAGAAATTAAAAACTACAACTTTTCTTGCCTAGAGTCTATTCAACCCCCTCTAGACACCTCTTCTCGATCCTTTCAGATGGGAATACTCAGTTTTTTCAGGGTTTTGCATCAAAGGGAGGAAGAATTTTTTTATAAAGAGGCTGAAAAATGACCAAGGGGTCTAGTTGGAAGGTACAAATGATTTGAACCCTCATATTCAAGATTATTTTACTAATCTATTTACCTTTCAAGTAGATGCAGTAGACCCTGTGGTTCTGGATAAAATAGTGCCAAAACTAAATGATATCATGAATGAGCATCTAGTAAAAATTTACTACTGAAGATGTTAAGCAAGCTGCTTTTAGTATTGGTGACCTAAAGGCACCTGGTCCTGATGGGTTACATGCAATTTTCTTCAAGCGGTGTTGGCACCTTATTGGTGAAGAGATTACTTTGGAGGTACTTTCTGCTATCCAGCATAGGCAAATCCCAGATGGATAAAATAATAAAAATATTGTTCTAATACCAAAAGTGGATACACCTGAATCAATATCTCAGTATCGCCCTATTAGTTTATGCTATGTGGTATACAAGATTAGTTTCAAGATGCTATCTAGTAGGTTTAAATCTATTCTGCTGGATATTTTTGCTCCCACTCAGAGTGCTTTTGTTCCCGGTAGATTCATTACAGATAATGTCTTGGTTGCTTATGAGTGTATTCATACTATTAAGAGCAAAAAGAAGGGAAAGAGTGGTTGGTGTGCAGTGAAGCTGGACATGCATAAGGCTTACGATAGAGTTGAATGGAAGTTCTTGAGAGAAATGATGTTAAAATTGGGTTTATGAGCTATGGGTAGATCTTATTATGAGTTGTGTTTCTTCGGTAAAAATACAATATCAGATATAATTATCAAGAAACAGAAGTGTTCATCCCTTCTAGAGGCCTCTGACAAGGAGACCCTTTATCACCTTACCTGTTTTTGTTATGTTCAGAGGCACTATCTAGTTTACTAGTGTACGAAGAAGAAGTTGGTGGCATCGATGGGATCAGGGTGTACAGAAATGCACCATCAGTTTCACACCTCTTATTTGCTGATGATTCCCTTATTCTCATGAAGGCTGATATGAATAATGCAACTTCCTTACAGCAGGTACTTGATACTTATTGTGCAAATTCAGGGCAAATGGTGAGTTTTGCAAAGTGTAGTATTTTTTTAGCCCAAACACTGATGTGGATATGAGAGCTGATATATGTTTGCACCTAAATATTGGCAATGAAGCACTATCAGACAAATACTTGGGGTTACCAGCTCTTGTGGGCATTGATAGAAATGATTGCTTTAAACATCTTGTGGAAAGAATTATGCAGAGAATTAATGGATGGAAAGAAAAAAAATCTATCCATTGCTGGTAAAGAAACCTTGTTGAAGGCTATGGCATATGCCATTCCAGTATATGCTATGGGAGTATTTAAACTACCAAAATGAATTTCTAAAGACATGATTGATGTCATAACAAAGTTCTGGTAGGGAGATGGAGAAAATAATAAAAAGATGCATCGGTTTTCTTGGTGGAAACTTTGTATCCCCAAATCTCAAGGAGGCTTAGGATTTCGTGATTTTCACTCTTTCAACTTGGCTATGTTATCAAAACAAGTGTGGAGATTGATTGAGTACCCGGACTCCGTTTGTGCTAAGATTTTGAAAGCTAAGCATTTCCCAAATCAACATATCTTAGATGCGGGTCTGAAGAGGCGGTATTCTTTTACATGGCAAAGCATAGTCGCTGGAATTCAAACTTTTAAGAGAGGTTATATATGGCGGGTGGGGAATGGTGCATCAATAAAAATCTGGACAGATCCTTGGGTACCAACTAGTCCTTCAAGAAAGGTTGTTACAGAGAGAGGAGGCACTTTAATTGATAAAGTCTCTGACCTAATTGATCCTTTGACTGGGCAGTGGGATGAGGTTTTGATCGGGATATATTTTTTGTTGTGGATGCGGTCAGAATCCTCGGGATACCCTTGAGTCCATATAGTTTTGATGATTTTGTTGCCTGGCATTTTAATCATCCAGGGACTTTTTCAGTTAGGTCGGCATACCATGTGGAATGGAGACACGAGTTTAGCAATAATGCTAACCAAATAACATCTTCATCAGATGGTACAAACTGTATATGGAGTAAAATATGGAAGTTGTCAGTTCTCGGTAAGATAAAGATTTTCTGTTGGCGAGCACTCCATGCAACGATTCAGGTTAAAGCGGTGCTGGTAAACCGTCATGTTGGAACTGATGCTATTTGCCCTATAAGTCATGTTGGATTGGAAGATATATCGCACCTGTTGTTTGAATGCACTCCTGCAAGACAGTTATGGAAATCGTTGAAGCTTGAGGACGGAATATTGGGAGCTTTTTCCGTCGAAACATCTAGTTCACAAATGTTGGAAGAACTCCTTGATAACTCAGATGATCAATACCAAAGCCTACAGGGTGTGAGCACATCGGAGGTCATAGCAACAACGTGTTGGTATCTATGGTGGATTCGCCAAAGAGCTACTCATAATGACAGCGTTCTGCCGCCAACACATTAGATGATGTCAATCCTTGCTCTTTGTAATGCTTTTGTCAGGGAAAATAAAAAAAATGTTACTAGGAAGATGACAAGGTGGGAAAAGCTGGGCAAAGATGATCTTAAACTCAATGTCGATGCCTCTTTCCATGAGTGTCGGGGAAACCGATCACCTATGGGGTCACAAAGATCCCTTCTACGTTTGGCGGGGGGATTAGTTGCACGAAGAGCAGGTCGAGCCGTTAGCGCACATAGGATTTTTATCTAGTTTCGGGCCGTGAAGATGCGTAATAACCTAGTCCTGCTTTATCTGGTTATATGTGTGTTCTTGAGCTTTTGAACTAGCTATGATGTGTGCTTTGTCCAAAAGTCCGAATCCTCCCTCTGTGCACCTTGGGCCTCCTTCTATACACAAAGGGGTTGCCACAATGGAACATAGGAGGTGGCAAGCTATAGTGGTGCAAGCTTATCACTCGATTAACGTAGGACAAGCGCATTTAATGCGTTGCCTACGTGTCCTCTCGCTTTATTGGTGACTGCAATAGAGGCCATATCATCCTTCGCTGCTCTTCCTTGCCTCGCCACACGTTCGGGCCGACGAGGCGTGTAGTGCCACGCTGGCCATCCAGCTGCTGTATTGGCATAGTGGTAGGATTCCACAAAGATCTGCATGCCGCCACGCAGGCGCCTGCTTAGCTGGCATGCTTATCGTTGCACTGGAGCGGTGGTGAAGTGGTGAAACCTTGCTGAGCGCGGGCTTGGCCGCGGCCCAGGGATCATCCCCGACAATGCTTGCCGGGGGCCTTGGAGTCATCCCCAGCAAGGGCCTTGTCGGGGGTCTTCGTCTCCTGATCCCACGTGGGCTCGTGGGTTGTCAATCTTTTTGAGGGGCTGCATGCTACCAGACATGTGCTCTCCAAATCTTGGTCTTAACATTGTTGATGGTTTCAGAGCTCTCAACCCCAAGGGTGGTGGCCCTACTGGTCCCTTCGCAAGCTGCCCCGGCAAGAGGCTTGCCGGGGGCCTTGCAGGTCGCCTCGGCAAGGCTTGTTGCCGGGCGTGGCCTTGCTTGCCTCTTGCTGCTTGCTACTCTGGGCATCTATTTTGATATTCCTTGTACTTGTCTTGCTTCCTGCCATCCTCCTTTGCTTCGCCGAGCCCTACTGCGGGGGTGGCTGTGACCGTCCGTGCACAAGTAAGGGGTACAGAAGTACCCACACTTTTGTACACCGACACGAGCCCCCGGGCTTGGGCCACACATAAGCGCAAGGCGTAGTTGGGCCAGGCCCAAAGCAGTGCGCGGGCGGGCGTGGCAGAGGCGAACCGCCACGATCTTTCTGTCAGTCGTGCTTCCCACAACCCGCGCCGAGCACGTGATGTGGGTGTCGTGCGCGGGGCCTCAGCATGCTCGCTTCATCTTGTAGTCGATAGCAAAGAGGCGGCCCACGTTTCCCTTATTAAAAAGGAAGGAATCTACAGGGGCGCTACTCATTTACTAAGTGGACTCGGGTCGCAGCTTGCATGGTGCCGCACCCCACGATCACGGGGTGGAAATCGGTCGTACCACCCATCCTCATGCCCCTTCTGCTTCGCCACCTACCCTCCATGCATTGGGAAGGGCAGGTGGCGGGTGTGGAGGACATGGGCATTAATGCCGAGGCAGAAAATCAGGCGCCTGTGGATTGGGGGAGCAGGCCGGTTCTGATTCCCCGTGCTTCAAGAGGCCGCATTGGCCGTGCGGGGCGGCCACCCCTTGGGCTAGGTGGCCAGGCCCTGGCCGCGCTCCTCTATAAGTGGGGGAGAGGGACTGTGCTTCTCCACACTCGTCCTTCTCTCCCCCTCTTGCTCGTCATCTCCTTCTGACTCACCATGGTGAAAGGGCGTGCTGGCGCTTCGGTGGCGGTGATGAGGACTTCTGCTCGATAGCACGTCCCTCCTCCTCCGGAGCCTCCGGTGTCAGAACCAGCCGCGAGGGTAAGAGGAAGGGGACGAGGCCGAGGTCGTCGTGGTGCTCGTGGAGGAGGCGGATGGGGCGGTATCCCAGTTGCGCCTTCGCCGGCGGCCCCCTCCGATGGGCGCCCACATCGGGGACCAGCCCTACGAGTTCTTCGTCAGGCTGTATAAGCCAGTATGCAGTCGCCTCCGGCTTCCGACCCCGTTCGCCCGGGTGATGGAGGAGGAGGCCCCGCGGTCCTTGTGGCTTCACACGAGGGGCTATGGGAACAACAGCATATGGGCTAATGTTGACTTTCCTCGCCCTCACGTCATGTATCTTCGTCAGGGGTGGAAGAGTTTTGCACGTGCCCACAGCTTTATGTAGGGGTATGTTCTCCATTTTAAATTAATGGAGACCGGCCTGCTCTTCTTCAAGGTCTTAGGGAACTCCAGAGTTCGCCTAGGATGCTGCATGGAGAGCTCCACTGACGATGAAAGCTCCTCCTCGAGCGATGGCGGCGAGGAGGACAGCGCCAACAACGACGACGACAGCGGGCGGGAGGACGACGACTCTGACTCCGGCTGACCGCCAGTGGCCGCACCATCATCTGGCTCGCTCTCTCCCCCGGCAACAAGCCTTGCCGGGGGCTTCGTCCTGCTGTCCCTAGCGACGATGGCTGGCGGGCTTCCTCGTCAAGCCCTCCATCGCCCAGTTCCCCATGCCCGTCACCTTGCGCGGCCTGCCATGCCTGGGAGGAATGGGACAAGAACGGGGTTTACGAGACACTTATCTTTTTCCCAAATATGTAGGAAGTTGCCAAATCTTAACTTTCTAGGAAATGTACTCTACCGAGCCCACACTTATGTTCTGTAATATCTGTATTTGCATCAGCATATCAATGAAAAGATGAGCTTTTGCCGGGAACTCATGCACATATACGTTCGTGCAGAGGCAAGGTGCCCCTTTAATGAAAAATAAATGAGTCTCCCCGGTAAGCCACCTTGCCGGAGCTCCTGTGCGTGCCGGAGAATCACATCTGCCGGGTTACAGGCGCGGGGTCCAGCCTCCTGTCAAACTCTTCTTTTGCCCAAGGTTACTGCAACAACCCCGACCGAAGCAGCGCTCGAGTCGGGGATGGGAGCACCCCAGTCTAGAAAGAGTGGAGAGGTTTTCTAATGCGCAAATCACAAGTTACGAACCTAAACTGGCAGGGGAGGAACTTTATCTGATTAAGTTGTTGATGGAGACGCCACACCAAGCAGTCTTCTCAATATCTTGCTGGGGCGTCGTTACTGCGGCCAGAAAGAAGAGAGGACAGGGGCATGGAGCCTTGGTGGTTTCCCAACACCTGTTAGAATCTATAGTAGCACAATATCCTGGATAGGTACGCATGCATACATATATATAAACATGGAAACTAGATGAAAACTATACAAGGTAAAAATTATCTTGCTGCGCGCAGGGTCTGTGCCTGGCTCTGTACATAGGGTTGCATGTCTTGCCGGCAAGGCTAGTACAAAAGGTGTTTGTCGGAGCTCCCGTCAACCGTGCCCTATGGGTAAAACTTGCAAAGATGTTCGATATTCTAGGAGTTGCTCACTGGAATGCCATGTTCAGTCTCCAAGCGGACTGCGCCGGGCCTGGTGACTCGTATTACCTGATAGGGGCCTTCCCACTTCGGCGTCAACTTGTTTGAATTCTTGGCGGACTGAACGCGTCGAAGAGCAAGGTCACCTTCCCCAAGGATTCGAGCATGAACCTTACGGCTATGATAGAGGCGTAAGGCTTGCTAGTAGCGAGTGGCTCGCACAGCAGCTCGAAGACGATCTTCCTCAAGGAGCGTCGCATCATCTTGGCGCAACTGCTCTTGCTCAAGCTCATCATAAGCGAGCACTCGAGGTGACCCGTATATGAGTTTAGTGGGGAGAACTGCTTCTGCCCCGTAAACCAGGGCAAAGGGTGTCTGACCAGTGGCTCGATTTGGTGTTGTTCTGATTGACCAAAGAACCGTTGGTAATTCAATAATCCAGCGCCTTCCACACTTGTGCAGCCTGTCGAAAGTTCTTGTTTTGAGGCCTCAAAATACTTCAGCATTTTCCCTTTCCGCTTGGACATTGCTCCTTGTATGAGCAACAGAAGCAAAGCATACCTTGCTGCTAAGGTCCTGGATATACTGCATGAAGGTGCGGCTTGTGAACTGTGTGCCTTTGTCGGCGATGACTCTGTTTGGCACACCAAAAGGCAGACGAGTCCCTTGAAGAACTTGACAGCTGATTGTGCTGTCACTTTCTCACTGGCTCCACTTCGGGCCACTTTGTGAACTTGTCAATCGTGAATTACAAGTACTCAAAGCCCCCGACAGCGTGGGGAAAGGGACCCAGTATGTCGAGCCCCCAGACCAAAAATGGCCAAGAGAGAGGGATTGTTTGAAGGGCTTGGGCTGGTTAATGATGCTTCTTCGAATGAAACTGGCATGCTTCACACTTGGTTAATAGTGCCGTTGCATCCTGGAGGGTGGTGGGACAGAAGAAACCTTGCCGGAATGCTTTGCCGGGAAGGGCTCTTGATCCTATGTGGGAGCCACATATGCCTCCATGTATCTTTGCCGACAACTCCAGTACGTCCTCCCGAGGAATACACTTCAATTTCACGTTGTTAGGCCTTCTTCTATAAAGGGCATCATCCACAAACTGGTACATGGTGGACCGACGGGCTACTTTCTCTGTTTCTTCCTGCTCCTCCGGGAGCTCTCCCGTTTGGAGGAAACAGACCGTATGTTGTGCCCATGCCAGAGCCTGAGGCTCGACGACAAGGACTAAAGGCATGTTTTCTGCTGCGGGGGCAGCCGCCTCGACGGCAAGGGCCTGGGGTCCTGCCGGAGGCTGCTGCTCCTCGGCAAGATTGGGGTACCCAGCAACTTCCTTGCCGCCGGCTCCTGGGAGCTTTGTAGGGAAGTACTTACCAGGCCCGGCTTTCCTTCGCTTGTTCTGTTCTGCTGATGGGTCGACAGATGGCTGAGTTAACTGAAGCACAAAGGTACCTGGTTCCACAAGTAGCTTGAAGGCAGCATGCTTTGACAGGTCATCGACAATGTTGTTCTCTGCTCGAGGAACATGCTCTGCTTGTAGACCGTCAAAGCGCTCTTCCAACTTCCTCACTTCATCCACGTAAGCCTCCATCACGGGGCTTTGATAGTCCTTGTTAACTTGCTTGACGACAAGTTGTGAATTTCCTCTGGTAATAAGCTTCCTGATCCCCAGGTCTGCCGCGATCCTAAGACTAGCGAGCAGCCCCTCATATTCTGCGGTGTTGTTTGTCGACCTCTCCCGGGGGAAGTGCATCTGGATCACGTACTTGAGGCGTTCTCTGGTGGGTGCGATGAGCAAAACGCTGGCACCTACACCTTGTAATGAGAAGGCTCCATCGAATTACATAATCCAATGACTACTTGCCTCTTTGCCGGGAAGGATGCTTTCTTGAACTTCTTCGTCGGGCGTGGATGTCCATTCTGCTTGAATTCTGCCAAGGCTCTGCTCTTGATCATCTAGGTACTTTCAAATTTGAGCCCGAAGCTTGACAGCTCCACTGCCCACTCCACAATCCTCCCTGTCGCATCTGGCTTGTGCAAAATCCATTGCAACGGGAGGCGAGTGACGACGGTGATCTCGTGTGCTTGAAAGTAATGATGCAGCTTTCTTGAGGCCATAAGGAGGCCGGAAAGCAACTTCTGCATCTCGGAGTACCTTGACCTAGCCCCCTGCAAAAGGGAGCTGACAAAGTAGACTGGGTGCTGCACCACCTTCTTCTTCTACTCTACCTCACTTGCTTGCGCATGCGCTGTCTTGCCAGGATCAGGTCCTGCCGGGGGCTCTCCCTTGCCGGGATTGGAGCCTGCCGGGTCCAGCTCTTCTCCTAAGGGCCTTGCCACTGCTGTCGCCTCTTCCTCGACTTCTCTCTATGCCACTAGCGCACGCTGACCACTTGATTTGTTGCCTCCAGGTACAACAGCAACGACTCTTGTGGCTTGGGTGCGACCAGTATTGGCGTAGAGGAGAGGTATCTCTTTAAATCTTGTAGTGGTGCACTGCTGCCTCTGCCTCCGGGGTCCATTTCATTGGACCCGCCTTTTTCAAAATCTTGAAAAAGGGGAGAGCACGCTCATCAGATTTAGAGATGAACCTACTCAGGGCAGCGACTGATATGTCTCCAACGTATCTATAATTTATGAAGTATTCCTGCCATGTTTACACTAGTTTTATATGATTTTGGTACGATTTGATTAGAACTAACCCGGACTGACGCTGTTTTCAGCAGAACTACCGTGGTGTTGTTTTTTCGCAGAAATAAAAGTTCTCGGAATGCATTGAAAAGCAACGGAGATTTTTTGGGAAAATATAAAAAATACTGGAACAAAAATCTACCGGAGGGGAGTCCTGTGGGCTCCACGAGGGTGGGGGGTGCACCCACCCCCCTGGGGCGCGCCCCTATGCCTCGTGGACTACTTGTGGGGCCCCTTGACTTGTCCTCGATGCCAACCTCTTCTATATATACCCAAACCTCCAGAAAATGACCTAGATCGGATGTTCCGCCGCCGCAAGCCTCTGTAGCCATGAGAAATCAATCTAGGCCCTCTCTGGCACCCTGCCGGAGGGGGCCATCATCACCGGAGGCCATGGGGAAGGATCTCGGAGGGGACATCGTCACCATGAAGGCCAAAGACCAGAGGGGGAACCTCTCCCCATCCAGGGGGAGGCTATGGAGGAGGAAGCACAAGGGGGAGAACTTGTCCTCCTCTCTCTCGGTGGCGCCGGAGTGCCATCGGGAGGGGAATCATCGCCGTGGTGATCGTTTTCATCAACATCAACATCATCATCACCATCCCCATCTCTTTTACGCGGTCCACTCTCCCGCACCCCGCTGTAATCCCTACTTGAACATGGTGCTTTATGCCACATATTATGATCCAATGATGTTTTGCCATCTTATGATGTTTTGAGTAGATATCCTTTGTCTTTGGGTTGATTGATGATCTAGATTGGTATGAGTTGTATGATTTATTTTGGTGATGTCCTATTGTGCGCTCCGTGTCGCGCAAGCGTGAGGAATTCCCGCTGTAAGGTGTTGCAATATGTCCATGGTTCACTTATTGTCTGTGTTGCTTGAGTGACAGAAGCATAAACACAGATAAGTGGGTCACAGTGTATGGGAATAAAGGGGACTTGATATGTTAATGCTATGGTTGGGTTTTACCTTAATGATCTTTAGTAGTTGCGGATGCTTGCTAGAGTTCCAATCATAAGTGCATATGATCCAAGAAGAGAAAGTATGTTAGCTTATTCCTCTCCCTCATATGAAATTGCAATAGTGATTACCGGTCTTGTTAACAATTGCCTAGGATAATTCCACACACCGACCCATCATTATTCCACACTCGCTATTTATAATATTTAGTAATATATTCTAAATTTATGATAACAACACCTACTTTTATATTTTAGCTCGTCGATATCATATAAAGTTATCCTCTTCATACCCACAACGTAGTTTTATTTCTCGTTTCTAGTTGGTAGCAAACGTTCGGTGTACGTAGAGTCGTATCAGTGGCAGATAGGACTTGAGAGAATATTGATCTTGCCTTTAGCTCCTTATGGGTTCGACACTTCATGCTTATCACTTTCACCTTTGGAAATTTCTACGATGATTCCCTGCACTTGGGGATTATCAAGCTCTTTTCTGGCGCCGTTGCCGGGGAGCAATAGCATGGGGTTGATATTATCGTGTGTGCTTGTTTGCTTTCTTCACTAAGTAGTTTTTGTTTTACCTTTTTGATTTGCTTAATTGTGGGTGAAACATACAAAAAAATCAAAAAATGAAAATACAAAAAGATGCACTTGCCTCATATGCCTAAAAGTTTTTCAAGAAGAGAAGTGATTGGAAAGTTATGCATTGGAGAAGTGAGGGTCGACCTTCAGCACTTGTGTTCATGATCATGGAAATAATGTAGAATTTTTCATAGAAGTTTCTCTGTAAATAATTATCCCCTTGTATATATCCTTTCTATTATAAAAATAATGTGCCAAGCTTTGGTTTTAGGATGATTAGATTGCTTGTTTACTATGTGCAGTACAAAAACAGAAACTTTGGCTGTAGCGCGTGAATTTACGTTTTTTACTGGAAAGTCAAATGGGTATGAAACGTTTTGAACATTACATATGTACGATTTTTTTAAATTTTCATATTTTATTTAGAATTTTTGGAGTTACAGGAGTTTACTAAATTTCCATATTACTACAGACTGTCCTGTTTTTGACAGATTCTGTTTTCTATGTGTTGTTCGCTTATTTTGATGAATCCATGGGTAGTATCGGGGGGTATGAACCATGGTGAAGTTGGAATACAGTAGATAAAGTGCTAATATTAAATTGAAATGAGTTTGCAACTGTACCTAAAGGTAGTGATTTGCTTTATTATACTAACGGATCTCACAAAGTTTTTGTTAAGTTTTGTGTGGATGAAGTGTTCGAAGAACGAGGAGTTACCGATGTGAGAAGAATAAAGAGAGGCAAGATTTCAAGCTTGGGGATTCCCAAGGCACCCCAAGTAAATACTTCAAGGATACTCAAGCATCTAAGCTTGGGGATGCCCCGGTTGGCATCCCATCTTTCTTCTTCAACAATTATCGGTATACCTCGGTTTTTGTTTTGTTCACATGATTTGTGTCCCTTGTGTTTTTCTTTTTCTTTAGGAACCATGCTAGTATGATATAGCCCTTCATTGATTTATAGAATGCTTCATGTGCTTCACTTATATATTTTCAGTATGGTTTTACAGAATGCTTCGTGTGCTTCACTTATATATTTTGAGCTTGGATATTGGTTAGTCTATATTAATTGTAGAATGCTCCATGATCTTCACTTATATCTTTTGGAGTATGAATAATACTATCATCTAAAGTGGGTTTGGAAGAGTGTGAACTTTAGGAATTAGTGATCCCACTATTTTGGAGGGCGTTGAATCTTAGTGTGATATTTATGAAAGTGGATTTGGAAGAGTGTCAACTTTAGTTAGTAATGATTCCACTATTTCGGAAGAGGTTCCAATTGATTATGAGAACAAGTTGCTATCTATGATGATTATTGTGATGACATTTATGCTATAAATAATAATTTTAGCTATGAAACTTGTCATCATGATTTTAGTTTTCAATTGGATTATGCCTCACATGACAGTTATTTTGTTGAGTTTGCTCCCACTATTCCGAATGAGAAGAATTTTTTCTTATGTGGAGAGTAGTAAAATTTGTATGCTTGTAGATCATGAAAAGAATGCTTTATGTGATGATTGTATTGTTAAACTCATTCATGATGCTACTGAAAATTATTATGAGGGAGGAATATATGCTTGTAGGAGTTGCAATAGTATCAAGTTTCCTCTCTATGTGCTTAAAGTTTCAAAGTTATACTTGTTCTGCCTTCCTATGCTAGTTGATTCTTGTTCCCTTAAATTGTGTGCTCACAAAGTCCCTAGGCATAGGAAGTGGTTTAGGTTTAAATTTTCTAGTCATATTCTTCATGATGCTCTCTTTATGTTTCAATTCTTATCTTTTATGTGAGCATCATTGAAATCATCATGCCTAGCTAAAAGGCATTAAAGAAAAGCGCTTGTTGGGAGACAACCCAATATTTAACTTTACTGTTTTTTTGTGTCCACATGATTAATATACTGTAGTAATCATGTTTTATAGCTTTTGTTTCAATAAAGTGCCAAGTAAGACCTTTGGGAAGACTTGGGTGAAAGTTAATGTGATCTTGCTGTAAAAAAACAGAAACTTTGCCCTCACGAGATTAGCTGTCATATTTTACGGAAGAGTTATTTTGAGTTGATTCTTTTTCCAGAAGATTCATAGACAAATTCCTCACGTCCACCAATTTATTTCAGAATTTTTTGAGTAGCAGAAGTATGGTTGTTGTTCAGATCATTACAGACTGTTCTGTTTCTGGCAGATTCTGTTTTTAATGCATAGTTTGCTTGTTTCCTAGTTTCTATGGCTTATATTGCTCAATATAAATTGTAGAAATGATATGGTACAGTAGGCATTGTGTGAGAAAAATTGTGAATCATGTCTTTGACAGTACCAAAGTGAATGATTTACTCTTTATCATACTATCCCATCTCACGAAGTTCCGTTAAGTTTTGTGTGATTGAAGTTTCAAGTTTTGAGTGAGATATCAATATGAGGAGAATAAGGAGTGGAAAGACTCTAATCTTGGGGATTCCCAAGGTACCCCAAGGTAATATTCAAGGAAGACTCAAGCGCCTAAGCTTGGGGATGCCCCGAAAGGCATCCCCTCTTTCGTCTTAAAAACCATCGATATACCTTACCCGGAGCTATATTTTTATTCGTCACATGATATGTGTTTTGCTTGGAGCGTATTTTAATTTTACTTGCTGTTTGAATAAAATTATTGGATCTGAAATCTTGAATGAAAAAGAATCCTCCCATGGCTAGTTAATTATTTGACTACTCAGTGTTCTTCACTTATATCTTTTTGGAGTAGTTTGCCATTTACTCACGTGCTTCACGTATATCCTATGAGTAAATGGTTGAATGAGTTGAATATCATAAATCTAAATTTATATATGTTTCATATTCTTATAACATGGGGAGTAATGACTTCACACATAATAAGTATAGGTAGTAAACTTATTGAAAGTCAGCAAACGCAACATTGGTCACTTGAACAATTCAAGAAAGAATATTAAAGGAAGAGAGATTTCACATATAAAAATACTATCTTGGACATCTTTTGTAATTGTGAGCACTCATTAAAATATGACATGCTAAAAGGTTGATGTTGGATAAGGAAGGCAACTTAATGGGTTATGTTTTCCTATATCCTAAACATTATATTGTCTTGGATCATCCAACATGTTCACCTTGCCTTTCCCTCTCATGCTAGCCAAATTTCTTGCATCAAGTAGAGATACTACTTGTGCTTCCAAACATCCCTTAAACCAGTTTTGCTATGAGAGTCCACCATACCTACCTATGGATTGAGTAAGATCCTTCAAGTAAGTTGTCATCGTGCATTCAATAAAAATTGCTTCTTAAATATGTATGATCTATTAGTGCGAAGAAAATAAGCTTTATACGAACTTGTGATAGGGAAGAAATAAAAGCAACAGACTGCATAATAAAGGTCTTTATCACAAGCGGCAATATAAAGTGATGTTCTTTTGCATTAAGATTTTGTGCATCCAACCATAAAAGCATACGACAACCTATGCTTCCCTCTGCGAAGGGCCTATCTTTTACTTCTATCTTCTACCCTTATACAAGAGTCATGGTGACCATCTCCTTTCCCTTTTACACTTTTTCCTTTTTCAAGCACTTTGTGTTGGAGCGATCTGGATATATATATATATATATATCCACTTGGATGTAGGTTTTCATAAATTATTATTGTTGACATTACCCTTGAGGTAAAAGGTTGGGAGGCGAAACTATAAGCCCCTATCTTTCTCTATGTCCGATTGAAACTTTGAAACCATAAATATCACATGAGTGTTAGCAATTGTGAAAGATTAAATGATAGTTGAGTATGTGGAGTTTGCTGAACCAAAGCTCTTACATTGACCCTTCCCAAAAATAAGATGAATTGCTGATGACTAAGAGCATGGTTTGTTAGTTTTCAAGAAATTTTATGATCTATACTTTAACTTGTGAATAGCTTGTTACTTGATCATGAAAAGTTTTATGAGTTGAGCTACTGTTATGATATATAATGATGCTAGAAAAAGTGATTGAAACTATCATTGATCAAACTTAAGCGCTTGCTAGCATTCACACTTCATAAATTATTTCTTTTATCATTTACCTACTCGAGGACGAGCATGAATTAAGCTTGGGGATGCTGATACGTCTCCAACGTATCTATAATTTATGAAGTATTCATGCCATGTTTACAATAGTTTTATATGATTTTGGTATGATTTGATTAGAACTAACCCGGACTGATGCTGTTTTCAGCAGAACTATCATGGTGTTGTTTTTTTTTGCAGAAATAAAAGTTCTTGAAATGCGCTGAAAATCAACGGAGATTTTTTGGGAAAATGTAAAAAATACTGGAACAAAAATCTACCGGATGGGAGTCCCGTGGGCTCCATGACGGGCGGGGGAGCGCCTAAGGGAGTCCTGGACTAAGGGGTCCCTGGACAGCCGGACTATATACTTTGGCCGGACTGTTGGACTATGAAGGTACAAGATAGAAGACTTCGTCCCGTGTCCGGATGGGACTCCTTTGCGTGGAAGGCAAGCTTGGCGATTCGGATATGTAGATTCCTTTCTCTGTAACCGACTTTGTACAATCCTAGCTTCCCCAGGTGTCTATATAAACCGGAGGGTTTAGACTTCTAGGGTTTAGCCACAATCATCATAACCTCATAGGCTAGACTTCTAGGGTTTAGCCATTACGATTTTGTGGTAGATCAACTCTTGTAATACACATATTCATCAAGATCAATCGAGCAAGAAGTAGGGTATTACCTCCATAGAGAGGGCCCGAACCTGGGTAAACATTGTGTCCCCCGCCTCCTGTTACCATTAGCCTTAGACACACAGTTCGGGACCCCCTACCCGAGATCCGTCAGTTTTGACACCGACATTGGTGCTTTCATTGAGAGTTCCGCTGTGTCGTCGAAGATAGGCTTGATGGCTCCATCAATCATCTACAACAATACAATCCAGGGGGAGATCTTCCTCCCCAGACAGATCTTCGTATTCGGCAGCTCTGCACTACGGGCCAACTCGCTTGGCCATCTGCAGTAGATCGAGATCTACGCCCCTGGCCATCGGGTCAGATTTGGAAGCCTAAATTTTGTGGCCAATATCTGCGGAGACTTGATCTTCGATGGATTCGAGCCCATGATGGCTGTCCTCGGTCATCATGGTGAACATGACCTAGATCTGTCATTTGGCCGCATACAGGAGATAGCGCCTGTGACCGCCCCGACCCTAGAGCCAGAGCAGACTGTGTCATCCGAAGAAGGGAAGCTCAACCCCGCTGAGGAAGCCGTAGACTCAACGGCGCTCGAGCCGCACACAGACCCAACATCAAGCTGGGCTTGTGTTACCGGAACCTCGGACTCGTCTCCGACCATAGGCTCCGGACCGCGTGCATCCGCGTCCATTGAACCTGATTGGGTGCCAGTCTTAGAGTTCAGCTCCGCGGACACTTTCCAGCACTCGCCTTTTGGTGACGTGTTCAGCTCATTAAGATCCCTCTCCTTGTCAGGGGACTCTTGGCCGAACTATCTTTGGTTTGAATGGGAAGTGGATGATGAAGAAATTCATTCCCCACTCACCACCCACTTTGTAGCCACTATTGATGACTTAACCGACATGCTTGATTACGACTCTGAAGACATCGACGGTATGCACGATGATGCCGGAGAGGAGCAAGAACCACCACCGACAGGGCGTTGGACAACCACCTCCTCGTATGATATATACATGGTGGATACACCCAAAGAAAATACGGCGATGATGAAAATTCAGTCGAGGATAAACCTCCTGAGATACAGCCAAAGCGCCAACGTCAGTGGCGCCGCTCTAAACCACGCTGTAGCAAAAATAGCAATACCGTCACAGAAGAGGATAACACTCCGGACGGTGCTGAAAACAATGAAGACCCCGTTGAGCCAACCTCCGAACAGGAGGAATGCGATGATGGGCGAGTCAGCCCTGGCGAACAGGCCATGAACAAAGACTCGGAGGATAGCAACTACCTTCCGCTCTCCGAGGATGAGGTTAGCCTCGGTGATGAAGATTTCATTGTGCCTAAAGAGCCCGTCGAACATGAATGCTTTAAGCGTCAGCTAATTGCCACTGCAAGAAGCCTGAAAAAGAAGCAGCAGTAGCTTCAAGCTAATCAAGATCTGCTCAATGAAAGATGGACTGATGTCCTGGTAGCCGAGGAATATGGCCTCAAGCGCCCAACCAAAAGCTACACGTAGCGCAAACTATTACCACAGTTCAATGACGAGGCGCTGGAGCCAGTCGTACCAAGGTAATATACGGCTGATCGACCACGACGTGGCCGGGATAAAGCGGCACCTCAAGCCGAATACCAGCCCGCACTAGCTACCTTGCTGAATAAACAGAAATACAACAGCTCAGGGATATACACATGACCTGCGAAGCGATTTGGAAAGGAGAGCAGGTCAGACAAGATCAATCTATGGATCACGGGGGTGCGCCCCGACGCTCGACGATGGCCATCTGGCTGAACGTGAGAAACATAATCACGTCCGGGCTGAAAACCGCAAACGAGCTCCATCCGAACTACGTCACGACTTGGACCGATATAGAGGCGCCGCACACCCCCTCTGCTTCACTGACGAAGTAATGGGACATGATTTCCTAGAAGGGTTTAAACCCGTAAACATTGAATCATATGATGGCACAACAGACCCCGCGGTGTGGATTGCGGATTTTCTTCTCCACATTCAAATGGCCCGGGACGATGATCTTCACGCCATGAAATACCTCCTGCTCAAACTCAAGGGACCAGCTAGATACTGGTTACACAGTCTGCCCGAAAACTCGATTTGCAGCGGGGAGGAATTGGAGGGCGCCTTCCTCGACAACTTCCAAGGCACATATGTCCGACCTCCGGATGCCGATGACCTAAGTCATATAATCCAGCAGCCCGGAGAGTCAGCCAGGAAGTTTTGGACTCGGTTCCTAACTAAAAAGAACCAGATCGTTGTCTGTCCGGACGCCAAAGCCCTAACGGCCTTTAAGCACAGCATCCGCGATGAATGGCTGGCCAGACACCTCGGCTAGGAAAAACCAAAGTCCATGTCAGCCCTTACCACACTCATGACCCACTTCTGTGCGGGAAAAGACAGCTGGCTAGCTCGTAGCAACAACAATACAAACGAACCTGGCACTTCTGAAGCTAGAAACAGCAACAGCAAGCCCCGACGCAATAGACATAAGCGTCGAAACAACGGTGATAACACCGAAGACACGACGGTCAACGCCGGATTCAGTGGCTCCAAGTCCTGTCAGCGGAAGAAGCCATTTAAGAGAAACAATCCGGGCCCGTCTAGTCTGGACCACATACTCGATCGGCCATGCCAAATCCATGGCACTCCTGATAAACCAGCCAATCATATCAATAGAGAATGTTGGGTTTTCAAACAGGCCGGCAAGTTAAATGCCGAGAATAAGGATAAAGAGTCGCAAAGCAATGACGATGATGAGGAGCCCCGACCACCGAACACAGGGGGACAGAAGAAATTTCCCCCCAAGTCAAAATAGTGAACATGATATATGCCACCCATATCCCCAAGAAGGAGCGCAAGCGTGCACTCAGGGACGTCTACACGATGGAGCTAGTCGCCCCAAAGTTCAACCCATGGTGCTCCTGTCCGCTCACCTTCGATCGAAGGGACCATCCGACCAGTATCCGTCATGGCGGTTCAGCCGCACTGGTCCTTGACCCAATTATCAACAGATTCCACCTCACCCGAGTCCTCATGGATGGTGGCAGCAGCCTGAACCTGCTCTATCAGGATACAGTGTGCAAAATGGGTACCGATCCCTCAAGGATCAAGCCCAGAAAAACCACCTTTAAAGGTGTCATACCAGGTGTAGAGGCCTGCTGTACGGGCTCAATCACACTGGAAGTGGTCTTCGGATCCCCGGATAATTTCCGGAGCGAAGAGTTAATCTTCGATATCGTCCCTTTCCGCAGTGGTTATCATGCACTGCTCGGACGAACCGCATTTTCTAAATTCAATGCGGTGCCGCACTATGCCTACCTCAAGCTCAAGATGCCCGGACCACGCGGTGTAATAACGGTCAACGGAAATACGGAGCGCTCCCTCCATACTGAGGAGCACACTGAGGCCCTTGTAGCAGAAGTACAGAATAGCCTTTTTAGGCAGAATCTCAATTCGGCAGTAAAGCCCCCGGATACCGTCAAGCGAGTCCGAACTACTCTGCGGCAGGACGGTCCAGCTCGTCCAGAGCTTGACTAGCAATCCGGCCTCCGTCCCAGTCCCAATCAAGCGGTGACATTTGTGTCACGCGCACATAACTACGCACTTAAATACCATGGGCACGGACGGAGGCATAGCTAGACCGCGGTCCACAATGCGGCTCAACTGCCCCTAGATCCGCATACCTTTACTTTTTCTCTATCTTTGATGTTTTTCTCTCCTTGAGGCTCTTCTGATAACCTGATCATCAGACCCATTACGGGACAGATACACCAAGGAGGCAAGGGGCTTTGACGTACAAGGGAATACCTAGGTGGTCTCTGCTAATGATCGCTATACCCGTTTTACATACCCCCACGTAGCTCGCTCTTGGTCATGGCATGTTAAATAGCCTTACTTGCTTATCGCATTACTTGTACAAGTACGCCTCGACGTATTAATCAAATTACAATGGAAAATAATTTGCAGCGTCAGCTTATTACATTTTCTTCCTTGCCTTTGTATTTATTATCTATTGCACCGTACATTCTGGTACGTACTACTTCGCCAGGGGCTTCATTACACCGCGCAATATGGCAATCAAGTCCGAACACTTTTAAAGTGCAGTTCGGCACCCCAAACTTATAACATTATATGCATCGGCTCTGAATCATGTCTTTGTCAATAGTTGGGTTGCCCGGCTCCTGTCCTTACTACCTTAAGTTTTGTTATATCGGCTAGGGTTGTAAAGGGAGAACTACTGCGATTGTGTCCCGGTTCTTCCGGATGAGCACCTCAGTAGAGAAAGCCGAAAACTGACTGTCATGATACGGCGAGAGCTGGTCAACTGTTCGAGAGGTTCTCAAATCCTTAGAGATTTTTTCCGCTTTATGCGAGGAATCGGTTTTCATCCGATTAGGCGTGTATAGCGCCCCAACTTCGATCTTCCAAATACCAGGGGCTTCGCCAAAATTTTCATTGTCAAACTCCTATGGCTAAGTGAGGGTGATAAAGCCGTATAGTTCGATTGCCTTGTTCGATGCGTTAAACACCTCCCTTAAGGACCAAAATTTGGAGTAAAGAGTGTTTATATTTATGCTTTACACCCCCGTACTACCTACATGGGGGCAGAAGCCGATGACTGGCAACTCTCAGATTTTCATAAACGGCCGCATAGAAGGTAATTTTTTTAAGGTAACAAGCATTATATTACATAACAAACTTGTTTCATATTATAGGATAGGATAACATGAATGTTTTCATGGGAATATAATATCCTTCGCACACTGCTCTGCCGCAAGGCGGGATCCCTCCAGGACACTATCGAAATATAGCTCGGGTCGGCGGTGCTCCTTGCCCTTAGGCAGCCCCTCGGTCATCAGCTTCGTGGCATCCATCTTCGCCCAGTGCATCTTGGCGCGGGCAAAGGCCATCCGCGCACCTTCAATGCAGACCAATCGCTTGATGACTTCGAGCCGCGGGCAGGCACTGACAAGCCGCTTCACGAGTCCGAAGTAGCTGCTGGGCATGGGCTCGGCAGGCCATTGTCGGACTATTAAGTCCTTCATGGCTAGTTCAGCCACCTTATGCAGCTCGACCAGCTGTTTTAGCTGGTCGCTAAAGGGCACCGGAAGTTCTGTTCCAAGGTATTGAGACCAGAACAACTTCTCCGTAGAGATCCCTTCTTCGACTCGGTAAAATTGTGCAGCATTTGATATGTTGCACGGCAGATCCGTAAACACCCCTGGAGAGCTCCAAATCCATGTAAGTAACAGGAATGTTTCCTTCACATATCTGCTTTGCATAATGAAAGCCTTACCCGCTGTAATTTTCTTGGCCGCCTGGATCGCCTGGAGGGTGCTCTGGGCTTCGGCTCGGGCTTCTTGCGCATTTCGGCGGGCCTTGGCAAGTTCGGACTCTTGAGTCTTAGAATCACGCTCCAAGGGCTCGTACTTCTTGACGGCGTCCTGGAGCTCTTGCAGGACCTCACTGACCCGGGCCTCCTGCTTCTCACACGCGGCGTGCTCCTTGGCCGCTTTGTCCTCGGCCTCGGCCGCTTTGTCCTCGGCCTCGGCCAATTCCTTCTTGAGGGCCGCTACTTTGGTCGTGGCCCCTAATAAAGTTCATGACAGTTTCGTCACTACGAACCATTCATCCTTCCTAAACATACACGCAGGTTACTGCATACCTTTGCTTTCTTCCAGCTACTTCTTCATGAGGCCGAGCTCTTCCTTGGCCCACTCCAGATTCTACTTTAGTCCGGAGACCTCCGCAGTATGAGCGGTAGCAGCCAGCAGCGACGCCTGCTTACTCACATAGACATCTTATGTTAGACTCCTGAGAAAATTATTTTGATCCTCTGTTTGGCTTTTCTTTCCGACCACCGAACAGAGCATCAGGGGATACTGTCTACACTATGATATTCTTTTAAAATTATATTACTTACCTCAAAGCCTGTTAGAAGGCTAGTGCAGGCATCGGTCAATCCGCTTTTTGCGCACTATACCTTCCCAATCACCGTACCCATCAGGGTACGGTGTTCGTCAACAATGGAAGCACCTCTCAGCACTTCCAGCAACTGGTCTGGTGCCCCTGGTTGGACAGAGGTCACCGGCGGAATAGGCGCACCACTTCCCTTCGAAGGGGGCTGCTCGCCTGATACTGGAACCATAGGGGTCTCTAGAATTATATCCGGATGAGGGATGAATAGAGTACGGCCCTCATCATCAGTATCCATGAGGATATGCTCCCCCGTGTGTCCGGCGACCGAGGGTTCACCCTTTGGCGCCTCCCGGACGGCCGCGGGATTCTCTCTCGGGATAGGGATCCTTCAGGACGATGCTTCGATGCCATCCAGGTCCCGGGGAGAGGTGGCCCATGGAAGGGTCTCATTGTTCATCGCCACTGGGTCCAGCGAATCCTCTGATGAGGACCACTCGAGGCGAGAGTGAGCCAGACTGCAAGTGCGTAATGTAAGCACATTAAAATAATAGAGTAAATAATTCAGATACAAATACGAGTCCGGATGCTTACGATTCGGCCAGGAGCTTCTCCCTGGGCTGGCACTCCCAGCTACTGTTGGTAGCTGCTGTGGAGCTGTCCGGAAAGGAAGTTTTCCCTTTCTTGGACGCCTTGGCCTCCGGATGCGTGGGGGCCATCCTTTTCTTTTTCTCCCCTGTGGGAGGAGAGTGGATTTCTTCCTCTTCCTCCTCTTATTTGTCGTCTTTGGCGGAGGAGCGGGCCTCAGCGTCTTCGGTCGTCACGTCCGAAGTGCCCTTATGACGGAGACCACTCCTGGTCCCCTTGGACTTCTTCTACGGCAACTTGTAAGGCACCGGAAACAACATCTTCGTTAGGAGCGGAGTCTCTAGGCCTTCGGGCAGCGGGGCTGGACAGTTAATCTGTTCCGCTATCTCTGTCCAATCCTGAAATAGTCGATAGAGAGACTTAGATGCCTTCCGCTAATATGCGAGTAAAGGGAAAGCTTGAAAACATGAAAGGACTTACCGGATTTGCAGGGTGGGTCAGATCATGCCCACGATCCTCGTCCGTGGCCGGCGACACCTCGTTGGCCTTGAAGAGAACCTTCCATATATCTTCGTGCATCGTGCCTAAGAGTTCTAACAGAGTCTGGTGCTTGGCCGCGTCCTACTCCCACAGGTGGCAAGTTCGGTGTTGGCATGGAAGAATCCGGCGGACGAGCACAACCTGGATTACGTTGACGAGCTTGACTTTCCTGATTATCATATTCTGGACGCGCGTCTGGAGCGTTGTCAGCTCATCCGGAGAGCCCCAGGGCAGGCTCTTCTCTTGCCAGGAGATGAGCCTCATCGGGACTCTGGGTCGGAATTCGGGGGCCGCCACCCAGTTGTTTTCACGCGGCTCAGTGATGTAGAACCACCCCGATTGCCACCCTTTCACCGTCTCCACAAAGGAGACCTCGGGCCAGGTGACGTTGGGCATATTGCCCACCATGGCGCCCCTGCACTCAGCTTGTTGGCTTCTCACCACCTTGGGCTTCACATTGAAGGTCTTCAGCCATAGGCCAAAGTGAGGTGGGGTGCAGAGAAAGGCCTCGCACACGATAATGAATGCCGAGATGTTGAGGATAGAGTTGGGGGCCAAATCGTGGAAGTCCAGCCCGTAGTAAAACATCAGTCTGCGGACAAACGGGTGGAGAGGGAATCCCAACCCACGGATGAAGTGTGTGAGAAATACAACCCTCTCCTGGGTCTCCGGGGTGGGGACGATATGTTCCTTGGCTGGAAGTCGATGAGCGATGTCCTTGGCCAGGTACCCGGCCTCCCGGAGCTTCTTGTTGTCCTCCTTCTTGACGGAGGAGGCCATCCACTTGCCTCCTGCTCCGGATCCGGACATGGTTGGAGTGCCTTTTTGGGCAGAGAAAGCTAGAGCTTGGGCACTAAGGGCTCGAGAATGGATGGGCAGAGGAAGGAGAAGGCGTCGGTAAACAAGGTTCGATCCTTATCCCCTTATAAAGGCAGTAAAAGTTATGCGCCTCACTGCTCGCCTTAAAATCCGCCTATTCCCCGAGCACCGTGCAGATGGCACGGTTGGGTTACCCATGCCCGTATTGATGAGAATCCCGTGATAAGGGGACACGATCTCTGCTTCGACAAGACATTCCAGTTAAACCGCACCTCAAAATACAGAGCGGCAGGCTAAAAACGGTTCGAATAATGACCGGGCAGTGGCGTGATGTCACGCTACAAGAAGTTGTCAGCGGATTGGACTCATGAAATATTATACTCTCTACGGTTGTGTGTGGTATTTGTTTTGCAGAGTCGGACACGATTCTAGTGTTCGGAATTTATTTTGAAGTGTTCGGAGGAGGAACCCGCCTTGCAATGCCGAAGACAATCTGCGCACCGGACTCATCGTCATTGAAGCCTCGTTCAGGGGCTACTGAGGGAGTCCTGGACTAAGGGGTCCTCGGACAGCTGGACTATATACTTTGGCCGGACTGTTGGACTATGAAGATACAAGATAGAAGACTTCGTCCCGTGTCCGAATGGGACTCTCCTTTGCGTGGAAGGCAAGCTTGGCGATTCGCATATGTAGATTCCTTTGTTTGTAACCGACTTTGTACAACCCTAGCTTCCCCCGGTGTCTATATAAACCAGAGGGTGTAGACTTCTAGGGTTTAGCCACAATCATCATAACCTCATAGGCTAGACTTCTAGGGTTTAGCCATTACAATCTCATGGTAGATCAGCTCTTGTAATACGCATATTCATCAAGATCAATCAAGCAGGAAGTAGGGTATTACCTCCATAGAGAGGGCCCAAACCTGGGTAAACATTGTGTCCCCCGCCTCCTATTACCATTAGCTTTAGACGCACAGTTCAGGACCCCCTACCCAAGATCCGCCGGTTTTGATACCGACAGCGCCCACCCCCTAGGGCGCGCCCCTGTGCCCTCGTAGACTCCCTGTGGGGCCCCTTGACTTGTCCTCGACGCCAACCTCTTCTATAAATACCCAAACCTCCAGAAAATAACCTAGATCGGAAGTTCCACCACCGCAAGCCTCTGTAGCCATAAGGAATCAATCTAGGCCCTCTCTGGCACCCTGCCGGAGGGGGCCATCATCACCGGAGGCCATGGGGAAGGATCTCGGAGGGGCCATCATCGCCATGAAGGCCAAGGACCAGAAGGGAACCTCTCCCCATCCAGGAGGATTCCATGGAGGAGGAAGCACAAGGGGGAGAACTTCTCCTCCTCTCTCTCGGTGGCGCCGGAGTGCCATCGGGAGGGGAATCATCGCTGCAGTGATCGTCTTCATCAACATCCCCATCATCATCACCATCCTCATCTCTTTTATGCGGTCCACTCTCCCGCACCCTGCTATAATCCCTACTTGAACATGGTGCTTTATGCCACATATTATGATCCAATGATGTGTTGCCATCTTGTGATGTTTTGAGTAGATATCCTTTGTCTTTGGGTTGATTAATGATCTAGATTGGTATGAGTTGTATGATTTATTTTGGTGCTGTCCTATTGTGCCCTCCGTGTCGCGCAAGTGTGAGGGATTCCCGTTGTAGGGTGTTGTAATATGTCCATGGTTTACTTATTGTCTGTGTTGTTTGAGTGATAGAAGCTTAAACACGGATAAGTGTGTCACGGTGTATGGGAATAAAGGGGACTTGATATGTTAATGCTATGGTTGGGTTTTACCTTAATGATCTTTAGTAGTTGCGGATGCTTGCTAGAGTTCCAATCATAAGTGCATATGATCCAAGAAGAGAAAGTATGTTAGCTTATGCCTCTCCCTCATATGAAATTGCAATAGTGATTACCGGTCTTGTTAACAATTTCCTAGGATAATTCCGCACACCAACGCATCATTATTCCACACTCGCTATTTATAATATTTAGTAATATATTCTAAATTCATAATAACAACACCTACTTATATTTTAGCTCTTCGATATCATACAAAGTTATCCTCTTCATACCCACAACATAGTTTTATTTCTCATTTCTAGTTGGAAGCAAACGTTCGGTGTACGTAGAGTCGTATCAGTGGCAGATAGGACTTGAGAGAATATTGATCTTGCCTTTAGCTCCTTGTGGGTTCGACACTTCATGCTTATCACTTCCACCTTTGGAAATTGCTACGATGATTCCCTGCACTTGGGGATTATCAGCGACGTAGCCGGCAAACCTCCGGACATCTTTTACCCGTCTTGGTGCCTCAATTTGCTCGATTGATTTGATCTTGTCGGGATTTGCTTCGATCCCGCGTTGAGATACAAAGAACCCAAGAAGCTCGCCGAACGGAACGCCGAACACGCACTTCTCTGGGTTGAGCTTGAGGTTGATCCTGCGCAAGTTTGCAAAAGTTTCTTCCAGGTCCTACACGAGCGTAGCCTTGTCTTTGGTTTTGACCACTATGTCGTCCATGTAAGCTTCCATATTTCTATGGAGTTGGAGATCAAAACCAATTTGGACTGCCCAAGCAAATGTTGAACCAGAGCTCTTCAACCCGCAAGGCATCCGTACAAAATAGTACATACCACATGGGATGATGAACGCGGTTTTCTCTTCATCTTCCTTCGACATGAAGATCTGATGATACCCTGAATATGCATCAAGAAACGACCGCAGGTCGCACCCAGTAGTGGAGTCCACTATCTGATCGATATGTGGCAATGGGAAAGGATCCTTAGGACAGGCTTTATTGATATCAGTATAGTCGATACATACCCTCCACTTCCCATTTGCCTTACGTACTATGATCGGATTGGCAAACCACGTCGGGTCGAGAACTCCCTTGACCAAACATGCTGCCTCCAACTTCCTGACCTCCTCGATGATAATCTCTTGTCGCTCCAAAGCTTGCTTTCTGACCTTCTTCTTGACGGGCCGTGCATGAGGGCAGACAGCAAGATGGTGCTCAAGCACCTCCCTGGGAACGCCGGGGATGTTGGATGCTTTCCATGCAAACACGTCGACATTTTCCCGCAGGAAGGCGACGAGCGCTCTTTCCTATTTACTGTCAAGGGTGGAGCTTATGACGAAAGCTCCGCCCATACCGTCCTCCTTGATGGACACCTTCTTGGTTTCTGGCGGGGCCGCCTTGGACTTTTTGATCTTGCCGGTAGAGCTCTTTGGTATGTCCCCGGCGGAAACACAACACTCCAAGGAGGCATGTTTGTCGGAGAGGGTACAGGAGCCCTTGCCGGAGCCAGGAATCTTGTCGGCGGCCGAAGCCTTACTGGTCCTCTTCCCGGTGGCAGGAGTAGGTGCCTTGGCGGAAGATGCTGCAACCACCTCTCGATAGAGCCGATCGACGCAGATGAGCGCGTCCTTCCTATCGCAACTGACGATGATGATGCTCATCGGGCCTGGAATCTTGAACTTGGTGTAGGCGTAGTGCGACACCGCCATGAACTTGGCCAGCACGGGGAGGCCAAGGATCCCGTTGTATGGCAGCGGGATCTCAGCGACATCAAAAACAATCCTCTCCGTCCTGTAGTTGAGGTCGCCACCAAATGTAACTGGTAGCGTGACCTTTCCATTGGGCTGACTCCTCCCTAGATTGATCCCTTGGAACATGCCCGTCTCCTCGAGGTCCTCATCGGGGATCTACAGCCTCTTGACCATGTTGGGTGAGATCAAGTTAAGGCCGGCCCCACCATCAACTAACATCTTCGTCACCTTGAGGTTGCGTATTGTTGGGGATTGATACGTCCATTTTGCATCATGCTTTTATATCGATATTTATTGCATTATGGGCTGTTATTTCACGTTGTGTCACAATAATTATGGCTATTCTCTCTTATTTTACAAGGTTTACATGAAGAGGGGGAATGCCGGCAGCTGGGATTCTGGGCTGGAAAAGGACCAAATATTAGAGACCTATTCTACACACCTCCAAAAGTCCTGAAACTCCACGAAAGTCATTTTGGGAATTAATAAAAAATATTCAGCGGAAGAAATACCTGTGGGCGGCCACCCACCACCCAGGAGGGTGGGGGCACGCCCTACCCCCTGGGCGCGCCCCCTGCCTCGTGGGCCACTTGGGAGCCCTCCGATGCCCATCTTCTGCTATATGAAGTCTTTTACCCTGGAAAAAATCATAAGCAAGCTGACGGGAGGAAACTCCGCCGCCACGAGGCGGAACCTCGGAACCAATCTAGGGCTCCGGCGGAGCTGTTCTGCCGGGCAAACTTCCCTCCGGGAGGGGGAAATCATCACCATCGTCATCACCAATGATCCTCTCATCAGGAGGGGGTCAATCTCCATCAACATATTCACCAGCACCATCTCCTCTCAAACCCTAGTTCATCTCTTGTATCCAATCTTTGTACCAAAACCTCAGATTGGTACCTGTGGGTTGCTAGTAGTGTTGATTACTCCTTGTAGTTGATGCTAGTTGGTTTATTTGGTGGAAGATCATATGTTCAGATCCTTAATGCATATTAATACCCCTCTGATTATGAACATGAATATGCTTTGTGAGTAGTTACGTGTGTTCCTGAGGACATGGGTGACGTCTTGCTATTAGTAGTCATGTGAATTTGGTATTCGTTCGATATTTTGATGAGATGTATGTTGTCTCTCCTCTAGTGGTGTTATGTGAATGTCGACTACATGACACTTCACCATTATTTTGGCCTAGAGGAAGGCACTGGGAAGTAATTGTTGGAAATATGCCCTAGAGGCAATAATAAAAGTGTTATTATTATATTTCTTTGTTCATGATAATAGTCTTTTATTCATGCTATAACTGTATTATCCGGAAATCGTAATACACGTCTGAATACATAGACCACAATATGTCCCTAGTGAGCCTCTAGTTGACTAGCTCGTTGTGATCAACAGATAGTCATGGTTTCCTGGCTATGGACATTGGATGTCATTGATAACGGGATCACATCATTAGGAGAATGATGTGATGGACAAGACCCAATACTAAGCATAGCACAAAGATCGTGTAGTTCGTTTGCTAGAGCTTTGCCAATGTCAAGTATCTCTTCCTTTGACCATGAGAGCGTGTAACTCCTGGATACCGTAGGAGTGCTTTGGGTGTATCAAACGTCACAACGTAACTGGGTGACTATAAAGGTGCACTACAGGTATCTCCGAAAGTATCTATTGTTTTATGCGGATCGAGACTGGGATTTGTCACTCCGTATGACGGAGAGGTATCTCTGGGCCCACTCGGTAATGCATCATCATAATGAGCTCAAGGTGACCAAGGTGTTGTCCACGGGATCATGCATTACGGTACGAGTAAAGTGACTTGCCGGTAACGAGACTGAACAAGGTATTGGGATACCGACGATCAAGTCTCGGGCAAGTAACGTACCGATTGACAAAGGGAATTGTATACAGGGTTTGATCGAATCCTCGACATCGTGGTTCAACCGATGAAATCATCGAGGAGCATGTGGGAGCCAGCATGGGTATCCAGACCCCGCTGTTGGTTATTGCCCGAGAGTCGTCTCGGTCATGTCTGCGTGTCTCCCGAACCCGTAGGGTCTACACATTGAAGGTTCGGTGACGCTAGGGTTGTTAGGAAGACTAGTATGTGACTACCGAATGTTGTTCGGAGTCCCGAATGAGATCCCAGACGTCACGAGGAGTTCCGGAATGGTCCGGAGGTAAAGTTTTATATATGGGAAGTTGTTAAACGGGCACCGGAAAGTTTCGGGGTCATACCGGTATTGTACCGGGACCACCGGAAGGGTTCCGGGGGTCCACCGGGAGGGGCCACCCCTCCCGGGGGGGCACTTGGGCTGCGTGGGGATAGCAGCTAGACCCTAGTGGGCTTGGCGCGCCCCCCTCCTTTGGGCCCATGCGCCTAGGGTTGGGGGGGAAACCCTAAAGGGGGCGCACCCCCCTTGCTTGGGGGGCAAGCCCCCCACCCCTTGGCCGCCGCCCCCCCCCCCCTAGGGTTTTCCCTAGAGGGCCGGCCTCCCTTGCCCTTTCCCCTATATATAGAGGGGTGAGGGGAGGGCTGCAATACACCACAAGCCAAGGCGCAGCCCCTCCCCTCCCCAACACCTCTCCTCCTCCGTACGTGCTTGGCGAAGCCCTGTCGGAATACTGCCGCATCAACTGCACCACGCCGTCGTGCTGCCGTTGGAGCAATCTTCCTCAACCTCTCCTTCCCCCTTGCTGGATCAAGAAGGAGGAGACGTCTCCCGTCCCGTACGTGTGTTGAACGCGGAGGTGCTGTCCGTTCAGCACTTGGACATCGATGATCCGAATCACGTTCGAGTACGACTCCATCATCACCATCCCCTTGGCAAGCTTCCGCTCGTGATCTACAAGTGGTATGTAGATGCAAACTCTCTCCCTTGACTCGTTGCTTAGATGAACTCATAGATGGATCTTGGTGAAACCGTAGGAAAATTTTTAATTTTCTGCAACGTTCCCCAACAGTGGCATCATGAGCCAGGTCTATGCGTAGTTCTCTTTGCACGAGTAGAACACAATTTTATTGTGGGCGTGGATCTTGTCAACTTGCTTGCCTCTACTAGTCTTTTCTTGCTTCAGCGGTATTGTGGGATGAAGCGGCCCGGACCAACCTTACACGTACGCTTACGTGAGACCGGTTCCACCGATTAACATGCACTAGTTGCATAAGGTGGCTGGCGGGTGTCTGTCTCTCCCACTTTAGTTGGAGCGGATTCGATGAAAAGGGCCCTTATGAAGGGTAAATAGAAGTTGACAAAATCACATTGTGGTTATTCGTAGGTAAGAAAACGTTCTTGCTAGAACCCAATTGCAGCCACGTAAAAGATGCAACAACAATTAGAGGACGTCTAACTTGTTTTTGCAGCGATTGATCATGTGATGTGATATGGCCAGAAGTTGTGATGAATGATGAATTGTGATGTATGAGATCATGTTCTTGTAATAGGATTCACGACTTGCATGTCGATGATTATGACAACCGGCAGGAGCCATAGGAGTTGTCTTTATTTTTGTATGACCTGCGTGTCATTGAAGAACGCCATGTAACTTACTTTACTTTATTGCTAAACGCGTTAGCCATAGAAGTAGAAGTAGTCGTTGGCGTGACAACTTCATGAAGAAACGATGATGGAGATCATGATGATGGAGATCATGGTGTCATGCCGGTGACAAGATGATCATGGAGCCCCGAAGATGGAGATCAAAGGAGCTATATGATATTGGCCATATCATGTCACTACTTTATATAATTGCATGTGATGTTTATTATGTTTTATGCATCTTGTTTACTTAGGACGACGGTAGTAAATAAGATGATCCCTTACAAAATTGCAAGAAGTGTTCTCCCCTAACTGTGCACCGTTGCTACAGTTCGTCGCTTCTAAGCACCACGTGATGATCGGGTGTGATGGATTCTTACGTTCACATACAAGGGGTGTAAGACAGTTTTACACAGCAAAAACACTTAGGGTTAACTTGACGAGCCTAGCATGTGCAGACATGGCCTCGGAACACGGAGACCGAAAGGTCGAACACGAGTCATATGGAAGATACGATCAACATGAGAATGTTCACCGACGATGACTAGTCCGTCTCACGTGATGATCGGACACGGGCTAGTCGACTCGGATCGTGTAACACTTAGATGACTAAAGGGATGTCTAATCTGAGTGGGAGTTCATAATTTGATTAGAACTTAATTATCATGAACTTAGTCTAAAACCTTTGCAAATATGTCTTGTAGATCAAATGGCCAACGCTCATGTCAACATGAACTTCAACGCGTTCCTAGAGAAAACCAAGCTGAAAGATGATGGCAGCAACTATACGGACTGGGTCCGGAACCTGAGGATCATCCTCATAGCTGCCAGGAAACAATATGTCCTAGAAGGACCGCTAGGTGACGCTCCCGTCCCAGAGAACCAAGACATTATGAATGCTTGGCAAACTCGCGCTGATGATTACTCCCTCGTTCAGTGCGGCATGCTTTACAGCTTAGAACCGGGGCTCCAAAAGCGTTTTGAGCATCACGGAGCATATGAGATGTTCGAAGAGCTGAAACTAGTTTTCCAAGCTCATGCCCGGGTCGAGAGATATGATGTCTCCGACAAGTTCTACAGTTGTAAGATGGAGGAAAACAGTTCTATCAGTGAGCACATCCTGAAGATGTCTGGGTTGCACAACCGTATGACCCAGCTGAACATTAGCCTCCCAGATGAGGCGGTCATTGACAGAATCCTCCAGTCGCTCCCACCAAGCTACAAGAGCTTTGTGATGAACTACAACATGCAGGGGATGGAAAAGACCATTCCTGAAGTGTTCTCAATGCTGAAGTCAGCAGAGGCTGAAATCAAGAAAGAACATCAAGTGTTGATGGTCAATAAGACCACTAAGTTCAAGAAGGGCAAGGGTAAGAAGAACTTCAAGAAGGACGGCAAGGAGGTTGCCACGCCCGGTAAGCCAGTTGCCGGGAAGAAGTCAAAGAATGGACCCAAGCCTGAGACTGAGTGCTTTTATTGCAAGGGGAAGGGTCACTGGAAGCGGAACTGCCCCAAGTACTTAGCGGATAAGAAGGCCGACAACACCAAAGGTATATTTGATATACATGTAATTGATGTGTACCTTACCAGTACTCGTAGTAACTCCTGGGTATTTGATACCGGTGCCGTTGCTCATATTTGTAACTCACAGCAGGAGCTGCGGAATAAACGGAGACTGGCGAAGGACGAGGTGACGATGCGCGTCGGGAATGGTTCCAGAGTCGATGTGATCGCCGTCGGCACGCTGCCTCTACATTTACCTACGGGATTAGTTTTGAACCTGAATAATTGTTATTTAGTGCCAAGTTTGAGCATGAACATTGTATCTGGATCTCGTTTAATATGAGATGGCTACTCATTTAAGTCCGAGAATAATGGTTGTTCGATTTATATGAGAGATATGTTTTATGGTCATGCTTCGATGGTCAATGGTTTATTCTTAATGAATCTTGAGCGTAATATTACACATCTTCATAGTGTAGATGCCAAAAGATGTAAAGTTGATAACGATAGTCCCACATACTTGTGGCACTGCCGCCTTGGTCACATTGGTGTCAAGCGCATGAAGAAGCTCCATGCTAATGGACTTTTGGAGTCTCTTGATTATGAATCGTTCGACACATGCGAACCATGCCTCATGGGAAAAATGACCAAGACTCCGTTCTCCGGAACAATGGAGCGAGCAACCAACTTGTTGGAAATCATACATACCGATGTGTGCGGTCCAATGAGCGTTGAGGCTCGCGGAGGATATCGTTATGTTCTCACTCTCACTGATGACTTAAGTAGATATGGGTATGTCTACTTAATGAAACACAAGTCTGAGACCTTTGAAAAGTTCAAGGAATTTCAGAATGAGGTGGAGAATCAACGTGACCGAAAGATAAAGTTCCTACGATCAGATCGTGGAGGAGAATATTTAAGTCACGAATTTGGCACACACTTAAGGAAATGTGGAATCGTTTCACAACTCACGCCGCCTGGAACACCTCAGCAAAACGGTGTGTCCGAACGTCGTAATCGCACTCTATTGGATATGGTGCGGTCTATGATGTCTCTTACCGATTTACCGCTATCATTTTGGGGATACTCTCTAGAGACAGCTACATTCACTTTAAATAGGGCACTGTCTAAATCCGTTGAGACGACACCGTATGAATTATGGTTTGGGAAGAAACCTAAGCTGTCGTTTCTAAAAGTTTGGGTATGCGATGCTTATGTCAAGAAACTTCAACCTGAAAAGCTCGAACCCAAGTCGGAAAAATGCGTCTTCATAGGATACCCTAAGGAAACTGTAGGGTATACCTTCTACTTAAGATCCAAAGGCAAGATCTTTGTTGCCAAAAACGGATGCTTTATGGGAAAAGAGTTTCTCTCGAAAGAAGTAAGTGGGAGGAAAGTAGAACTCGATGAAGTACTACCTCTCGAACGGGAGAGTGGTGCAGCTCAGGAAAATGTTCCTGTGATGCCCACACCAACTGAAGAGGAAACCAATGATGATGATCAAGGTACTTCGGATCAAGTTGCTACTGAACTTCGTAGGTCCACAAGGACACGTTCCGCACCAGAGTGGTACGGCAACCCTGTCCTGGAAATCATGTTGTTAGACAACGGTGAACCTTCGAACTATGAAGAAGCGATGGTGGGCCCAGATTCCAACAAATGGCTAGAAGCCATGAAATCCGAGATAGAATCCATGTATGAAAACAAAGTATGGACTTTGACTGACTTGCCCGATGATCGGCGAGCGATAGAAAACAAATGGATCTTTAAGAAGAAGACGGACGCGGATGGTAATGTCACCATCTATAAAGCTCGACTTGTCGCTAAGGGCTATCGACAAGTTCAAGGGATTGACTACGACGAGACATTCTCTCCCGTAGCGAAGCTTAAGTCCTTCCGAATCATGTTAGCAATTGCCGCATACTATGATTATGAGATATGGCAGATGGACGTCAAAACGGCATTCCTTAACAGGCATCTTAAGGAAGAGCTGTATATGATGCAGCCGGAAGGTTTTGTCGATCCTAAGAACGCTAACAAAGTATGCAAGCTCCAGCGATCCATTTATGGGCTGGTGCAAGCATCTCGGAGTTGGAATATTCGCTTTGATGAGATGATCAAAGCGTTTGGGTTTATGCAGACTTATGGAGAAGCCTGCGTTTACAAGAAAGTGAGTGGGAGCTCTGTAGCATTTCTCATATTATATGTGGATGACATACTCTTGATGGGAAATAATATAGAATTTCTGGACAGCATTAAGGCCTACTTGAACAAATGTTTTTCAATGAAGGACCTTGGAGAAGCCGCTTATATATTAGGCATCAAGATCTATAGAGATAGATCGAGACGCCTCATAGGTCTTTCACAAAGCACATACCTTGATAAGATTTTGAAAAAGTTCAAAATGGATGAGTCCAAGAAAGGGTTCTTGCCTATGTTACAAGGTGTGAGATTGAGCTCAGCTCAGTCACCGACCACGGCAAAAGATAAAGAAGAGATGAGTGTCATCCCCTATGCTTCAGCCATAGGATCTACTATGTATGCCATGTTGTGTACCAGACCTGATGTAAACCTTGCCGTAAGTTTGGTAGCAAGATACCAGAGTAATCCTGGCAAGGAACACTGGACAGCGGTCAAGAATATCCTGAAGTACCTGAAAAGGACAAAGGACATGTTTCTCGTTTATGGAGGTGACGAAGAGCTCGTCGTAAAGGGTTACATCAACGCTAGCTTCGACACAGATCTGGATGACTCTAAGTCACAAACCGGATACGTGTATATGTTGAATGGTGGAGCAGTAAGCTGGTGCAGCTGCAAGCAGAGCGTCGTGGCGGGATCTACATGTCAAGCGGAGTACATGGCAGCCTCGGAGGCAGCGCATGAAGCTATTTGGGTGAAGGAGTTCATCACCGACCTAGGAGTCATACCCAATGCGTCGGGGCCAATCAAACTCTTCTGTGACAACACTGGAGCTATTGCCCTTGCTAAGGAGCCCAGGTTTCACAAGAAGACCAGGCACATCAAGCGTCGTTTCAACTCCATCCGTGAAAATGTTCAAGATGGAGACATAGAAATTTGCAAAGTACATACGGATCTGAATGTCGCAGATCCGTTGACTAAACCTCTCTCGCGAGCAAAACATGATCAACACCAGAACTCTATGGGTGTTCGATTCATCACAATGTAACTAGATTAGTGACTCTAGTGCAAGTGGGAGACTGTTGGAAATATGCCCTAGAGGCAATAATAAAAGTGTTATTATTATATTTCTTCGTTCATGATAATAGTCTTTTATTCATGCTATAACTGTATTATCCGGAAATCGTAATACACGTGCGAATACATAGACCACAATATGTCCCTAGTGAGCCTCTAGTTGACTAGCTCGTTGTGATCAACAGATAGTCATGGTTTCCTGGCTATGGACATTGGATGTCGTTGATAACGGGATCACATCATTAGGAGAATGATGTGATGGACAAGACCCAATCCTAAGCATAGCACAAAGATCGTGTAGTTCGTTTGCTAGAGCTTTGCCAATGTCAAGTATCTCTTCCTTTGACCATGAGAGCGTGTAACTCCTGGATACCGTAGGAGTGCTTTGGGTGTATCAAACGTCACAACGTAACTGGGTGACTATAAAGGTGCACTACAGGTATCTCCGAAAGTATCTATTGTTTTATGCGGATCGAGACTGGGATTTGTCACTCCGTATGACGGAGAGGTATCTCTGGGCCCACTCGGTAATGCATCATCATAATGAGCTCAAGGTGACCAAGGTGTTGGCCACGGGATCATGCATTACGGTACGAGTAAAGTGACTTGCCGGTAACGAGACTGAACAAGGTATTGGGATACCGACGATCGAGTCTCGGGCAAGTAACATACCGATTGACAAAGGGAATTGTATACAGGGTTTGATCGAATCCTCGACATCGTGGTTCAACCGATGAAATCATCGAGGAGCATGTAGGAGCCAACATGGGTATCCAGACCCCGCTGTTGGTTATTGCCCGAGAGTCGTCTCGGTCATGCCTGTGTGTCTCCCGAACCCATAGGGTCTACACACTTAAGGTTCGGTGACGCTAGGGTTGTTAGGAAGACTAGTATGTGACTACCGAATGTTGTTCGGAGTCCCGGATGAGATCCCGGACGTCACGAGGACTTCCGGAATGGTCCGGAGGTAAAGTTTTATATATGGGAAGTTGTTAAACGGGCACCGGAAAGTTTCGGGGTCATATCGGTATTGTACCGGGACCACCGGAAGGGTTCCGGAGGTCCACCGGGAGAGGCCACCCCTCCCGGGGGGCCACTTGGGCTGCGTGGGGATAGCAGCCAGCCCCTAGTGGGCTTGGCGCCCCCCCCCTTTGGGCCCATGCGCCTAGGGTTGGGGGGGAAACCCTAAAGGGGGCGCACCCCCCTTGCTTGGGGGGCAAGCCCCCCACCCCTTGGCCGCCGCCCCCCCTAGGGTTTTCCCTAGAGGGCCGGCCCCCCTTGCCCTTTCCCCTATATATAGAGGGGTGAGGGGAGGGCTGCAATACACCACAAGCCAAGGCGCAGCCCCTCCCCTCCCCAACACCACTCCTCCTCCATACGTGCTTGGCGAAGCCCTGTCGGAATACTGCCGCATCAACTGCACCACGCCGTCGTGCTGCCGTTGGAGAAATCTTCCTCAACCTCTCCTTCCCCCTTGCTTGATCAAGAAGGAGGAGACGTCTCCCGTCCCGTACGTGTGTTGAACGCGGAGGTGCTGTCCGTTCAGCACTTGGACATCGGTGATCCGAATCACGTTCGAGTACGACTCCATCATCACCATCCCCTTGGCAAGCTTCCGCTCGTGATCTACAAGTGGTATGTAGATGCAAACTCTCTCCCTTGACTTGTTGCTTAGATGAACTCATAGATGGATCTTGGTGAAACCGTAGGAAAAATTTTAATTTTCTGCAACGTTCCCCAACAGTAATAAGTAGATGATGGGTTGCTAGAGTGACAGAAGCTTAAACCCTAGTTTATAAGTTGCTTCATAAGGGGCTGATTTGGATCCACATGTTTCATGCTATGGTTAGGTTTACCTTAGTACTTCTTTTGCAGTTGCGGATGCTTGCAATAGGGGTTAATCATAAGTGGGATGCTTGTCCAAGAAAGGGCAGTACCCAAGCACCGGTCCACCCACATATCAAATTATCAAAGTAACGAACGCGAATCATATGAGCGTGATGAAAACTAGCTTGACAATAATTCCCATGTGTCCTCGAGAGCGCTTTTCTCTATATAAGAACTTGTCCAGGCTTGTCCTTTGCTACAAAAAGTTTTGGGCCACCTTGCTGCACCTAATTTACTTTCATTGCTTGTTACCCGTTACAAATTATCTTATCCCAAAACTATCTGTTACCTACAATTTCAGTGCTTGCAGAGAATACCTTACTAAAAACCGCTTGTCATTTCCTTCTGCTCCTCGTTGGGTTCGACACTCTTACTTATCGAAAGCACTACGATAGATCCCCTACACTTGTGGGTCATCAAGACTCTTTTCTAGCGCCGTTGCCGGGGAGTGAAGTGCCTTTGGTAAGTGGAACTTGGTAAGGAAAAATTTATGTAGTGTGATGAAATTTACTATCACTTGTTACTATGGAACATAATCCTTTGAGGGGCTTGTTCGTGGTATCTTCACCCCGACCAGTAGAGCAAAGAGTTGCTCCTCAACCTACTGAACCTACTGAAAATGTTTACTTTGAAATTCCTTCGGGTATGGTAGAGTAACTGCTAGCTAATCCCTTTGCAGGAGATGGAACATTGCATCCCAATTTACACCTTATCTATGTGGATGAAGTTTGTGAATTATTTAAGCTTGCAGGTATGCCCGGTGATGTTATTAAGAAGAAGGTTTTCCCTTTATCTTTAAAGGGATACACATTGACATGGTATAGGCTATGTGATGATATGGGATCCTGGGACTATAAACGATTGAAATTGGAATTGCACCAGAAGTTTTATCCTATGCATCTTGTTCATTGTGATCGCATTTATATATATAATTTTTGGCCTCGCGAAGGAGAAAGCATCTCTCAATCTTGGGGGAGGCTCAAGTCAATGTTATATTCATGCCCCAACCATGAGCTCTCAAGAGAAATGATTATTCAAAACTTTTATGCTTGACTTTCTCTCAACAATCGCACCATGCTCGATACTTCTTGTGCTGGGTCTTTTATGATGAAGACTATTGAATTCGAATGGGATTTATTGGAAAGACTTAAATGCAAATCTAAAGATTGGGATTCCGACGATGGTAAGGAGTCAGGTATGACACCTAAGTTTGATTGTGTTAAATCTTTTATGGATACCGATGCTTTTCGTGGATTTAGCACTAATTATGGACTTGACTCTGAGATAGTAGCTTCTTTCTGTGAATCATTTGCTACTCACGTTGATCTCCCTAAGGAGAAGTGGTTTAAATATAATCCTCCCACTGAAGTAAAAGTAGTTGCACCTATTACAGTTGAAGAAAAGACTATCACTTATAATGATTCTATTGTTCCTACTACTTATATTGAGAAACCACCTTCCCTATTAGGATAAAGGATCATGCTAAAGCTTCAACTGTTGTTCGTAAGAGTAATACTAGAACATATACACCTCCTAAGAAAATTAAAGTTGAACCTAGTATTGCTATGGTTAAAGATCTCTTGGTTGATAATATTGATGGGCATGCTATTTATTTCTGTGATCAAGCTGCTAGAATTGCTAGACCCGATGCTAAGAAACATAGACCTGTTGTAGGCATGCCTATTATTTCTGTTAAAATAGGAGATCATTGTTATCATGGCTTATGTGATATGGGTGCTAGTGCCAGTGCAATACCTTATTCCTTATATGAAGAAATTATGCATGATATTGCATCTGCTGAGGTAGAAGAAATTGATGTTACAATTAAGCTTGCCAATAGAGATACTATTTCACCAATTGGGATTGTTAGAGATGTTGAAGTCTTGTGTGGGAAAGTTAAATATCATGCTGATTTTCTTGTTGTTGGTTCCCCACATGATGACTTTTGTCCGATTATATTAGATAGACCCTTCTTGAATACTGTTAATGCTAAGACTGATTGCAAAAAGGATGTTGTTACTATTGGCTTGGGGGAAATGTGTCATGAGTTTAATTTTGCTAAGTTTCATAGACAACCCCATGATAAAGAATTGCCTAGTAAGGATGAAATTATTGGTCTTGCTTCTATTGCCGTGCCTCCTAATGATCCTTTAGAACAATATTTGCTAGACCATGAAAATGATATGTCTATGAATGAAAGAAGGGAAATAGATGAAGTATTCTTTAAACAAGGACCTATTTTGAAACACAACTTGCCTGTTGAAATCCTAGGGGATCCTCCTCCACCCAAGGGTGATCCCATGTTTGAGATTAAACCATTACTTGATACTCTTAAATATGCTTATCTTGATGAAAAGAAGATATATCCTTTTATTATTAGTGCTAACCTTTCAGAGCAGGAAGAGGAAAGATTATTGAAAACTCCGAAGAAGCACCATGCTGCTATTGGATATACTCTTGATGATTTAAGGGCATTAGTCCCACTCTATGCCAACACAAAATAAAATTGGAAGAAGACGACAAACCAGTTATTGACCACCAACGACGATTAAATCCTAAGATGAAAGAAGTGGTAAGAATGGAAATACTAAAGCTCCTTGAGGCAGGTATAATTTATCCCGTTGTTGATAGTCAGTGGGTAAGTCCTGTCCATTGTGTCCCTAAGAAGGGAGGTATTACTGTTGTTCCTAATGATAAAGATGAATTGATCCCACAAAGAGTTATTGCAGGTTATAGGATGGTAATTGATTTCTGTAAGTTAAATAAAGCTACTAAAAAAGATCATTACCCGTTACCTTTTATTGATCAAATGCTAGAAAGACTATCCAAACATACACATTTTTGCTTTCTAGATGGTTACTCTGGTTTCTCTCAAATACCAGTGTCAGCGGAGGATCAAGAAAAGACCACTTTAGTTGCCCTTTTGGTACTTTTGCTTATAGACGTATGCCTTTTGGTTTATGTAATGCACCTGCTACCTTTCAAAGATGCATGATGGCTATATTCTCTGACTTTTGTGAAAAGATTTGTGAGGTATTCATGGATGATTTCTCCGTTTATGGATCCTCTTTTGAGGATTGCTTGAGCAACCTTGATCGAGTTTTGCAGAGATGTGAAGATACTAATCTCGTCTTGAATTGGGAAACGTGCCACTTTATGGTTAATGAAGGCATTGTCTTGGGGCATAAAATTTCTGAAAGAGGTATTGAAGTTGATAAAGCTAAGGTTGATGCTATTGAAAAGATGCCATGTCCCAAGCACATTAAAGGTATAAGAAGTTTCCTTGGTCATGCCGGTTTTTATAGGAGGTTCATTAAGGACTTTTCTAAAATTTCTAGGCCTCTGACTAATCTATTGCAAAAAGATATTCCTTTTGTCTTCGATGATGATTGTGTAGAAGCATTTGAAATACTTAAGAAAGCTTTGATTTCCGCACCTATTGTTCAGCCACCTGATTGGAATTTACAGTTTGAAATTATGTGTGATGCTAGTGATTATGTTGTAGGTGCTGTTCTAGGACAAAGAGTTGATAAGAAACTAAATGTTATTCAATATGCTAGTAAAACTCTAGACACTGCCCAGAGAAATTATGCTACTACTAAAAAAGAATTCTTAGCAGTTGTATTTGCTTGTGATAAGTTCAGACCTTATATTGTTGATTCTAACGTAACTATTCACACTGATCATGCTACTATTAAATATCTTATGGAAAAGAAAGATGCTAAACCTAGACTTATTAGATGGGTTCTCTTGCTACAAGAATTTTATTTGCATATTATTGATAGAAAGGGAGCTGAGAACCCCGTTGTAGACAACTTGTCTTGGTTAGAGAATGTTCTTGATAAACCTCTACCTATTAATGATATCTTTCCTGATGAACAATTAGCCATCATAAATGCTTCTCGTACTGCTCCATGGTATGCTGATTATGCTAATTACATTGTTGCTAAATTCATACCACCTACTTTCACATACCAGCAAAAGAAAAAGTTCTTCTATGATTTAAGACATTACTTCCAGGATGACCCACACCTTTATAAAGAAGGAGTAGATGGTGTTATTAGACGTTGTGTACCTGAGCATGAACAGGAATAGATCCTACACAAGTGTCACTCCGAGGCATATGGAGGACACCACGATGGAGATAGAACTGCACATAAGGTATTGCAATCCGGTTTTTATTGGCCTACTCTCTTCAAAGATGCCTGTAAGTTTGTCTTGTCTTGTGATGAATGTCAAAGAATTGGTAATATTAGTAGACGTCAAGAAATTCCTATGAATTATTCTCTTGTTATTGAACCGTTTGATGTTTGGGGCTTTGATTATATGGGACCGTTTCCTGCCTCTAATGGCTATACACATATTTTAGTTGATGTTGATTACGTTACTAAGTGGGTAGAAGCTATTCCAACTAGTAGTGCTGATCATAACACCTCTATTAAAATGCTTAAAGAAGTTATTTTTCCGAGGTTTGGAGTCCCTAGATACTCAATGACTGATGGTGGTTCACATTTTATTCATGGTGCTTTTTCGTAAAATGCTTGCTAAGTATGATGTTAATCATAGAATTGCATCTCCATATCACCCACAGTCTAGTGGTCAAGTAGAATTGAGTAATCGAGATCTTAAATTAATCTTGCAAAATACTGTTAATAGATCTAGAAAGAATTGGTCCAAGAAACTTGATGATGCATTATGGGCTTATAGAACTGCATATAAGAATCCAATGGGTATGTCTCCATATAAAATGGTTTATGGAAAAGCATGTCACTTACCTCTCGAACTAGAACATAAGGCATATTGGGCCACTAAAGAGCTCAATTATGATTTCAAACTTGCCGGTGAGAAGAGGTTATTTGACATTAGCTCACTTGATGAATGGAGAACCCAGGCCTACGAGAATGCCAAACTGTTTAAAGAAAATGTTAAAAGATGGCATGACAAAAGGATACAAAAGCCTGAGTTTAACGTAGGTGATTATGTGTTGCTATTCAACTCTCATTTAAGATTTTTTGCAGGAAAACTTCTCTCTAAATGGGAAGGCCCTTACGTTATTGAGGAGGTCTATCATTCCGGTGCCATAAAAATCAACAACTTCGTAGGCACAAATCCAAAGGTGGTGAACGGTCAAAGAATCAAACATTATATACCAGGTAATCCTATAAATGTTGAAACTAATGTTATTGAAACCGTAACCCCGGAGGAATACATAAGATACACTTTCCAGAATGTTTCAGACTCCAAAAAGGAATAGGTATGTGGTACAGTAAGTAAACCGACTCCAAAACAGTTCTAATAGCAATTTTTCTCCGTTTTGGAATATTTAAGAAAATAGGAAAATAAGAAGTAGTCCGGGAAGGACACGAGGCATCCACGAGGGTGGAGGGCGCCCCCTACCCCCTGGGCATTCCCCCTGCCTCGTGGGCACCTCGTGTGCTCTTCGGACTCCGTTTTCTTGCATGATACTTCTTGCGGTTGGTAAAAATTCATTATATAATCTCCCAAAGGTTTTGACCACTGTATCACGCAAAATTCCGCTATTTTTGTTTCAAGCTATTTCTGTCGCAGATTTAGAGCAAGATGTCTTCTCAAGAGTCAGTTGGGGAGAGTAGGGTGTCTCACCCGACGCCAGGTCCATGAGCAAACATCGATGCTTATCACTTTGGGCCATCAATAGAGGATGAGATGGAGGCCGACTTGAAAATGATAGATTCTATGGAGGATCAAGAAGTTACCTCTCATTTCCAAGCCGGATTCACGACGGGGGAACTACTGAGCTCAGCCATTCCAAACTCAGTCATCCCTTCCAATGTTAAATTTCTTTCTTATGAAAATGTGAAAAAGAGTGTAACTTGTTCTCTAGCAGCTATGCAACATCCTTAGGTGAAAGGAGCTTTATCTGTCACGGGTAAACTCCACAAGGAAAATATGGACCTCAAGCAACAAGTCAAGAAGCTCGAGGAAGAGAATTGTATCCCGAGGGGCATCATCGCCAAGAAGATCACACCACCAACTCCGAAGAAGGAGACATAATCACATGGGTATGGGCACTCCCCTTGGCAACTGCCAAGCTTGGGGGAGTTGCCCCGGTATCGTATCACCATCACACTCCTATCGTTGCCATTTTTCTTAGTTCGATCCTTTTGGTAATATCTTGATCTAGTAGAATAAAGTTTTGGTATGAATTAGTTTTGAGTTTTGCTTTATGATCCCTCTATGTAATCGAGTCCATGAACTATATATAATAAAGATTAGTGTTGAGTCAAGGGCTTTGCTATCTTGCTATGATCTTGAGAAAATAAAAGAAAAAAGAAATAAAAGAGACCAAGTTGATCTTGTGGAAAGTAATGACTTCACATATAAAGAGTATGATGATTAAAATTGTTGAGAGTTGGCAAACATACTTTTGGTCATCGTTGCAATTAATAGGAAGTAATAAAGAGAGAGGGGTCCCACATATAAATATACTATCTTGGACATCTTTTATGATTGTGAGCACTCATTAAAGTATGACATGCTAAAGAGTTGATGTTGGACAAGGAAGACAACGTAATGGGTTATGTTTTCTCACATCTCAGTTAAAGTATATTGTCATGGATCATTCAAACATGTTGAGCTTGCCTTTCCCCCTCATGCTAGCCAAATTCCTTGCACCAAGTAGAGATACTACTTGTGCTTCCAATTATCCTTAAACCCAATTTTGCCATGAGAGTCCACCATACCTACCTATGGATTGAGTAAGATCCTTCAAGTAAGTTGTCATGTTGCATGCAATAAAAATTGCTCTCTAAATATGTACGACTTATTAGGGTGGAGAAAATAAGCTTTATACGATCTTGTGATATGGAAATAATAAAAGCGACGGACTTCATAATAAAGGTTCATATCACAAGTGGCAATATAAAGTGACGTTCTTTTGCATTAAGATTTCCTACATCCAACCAAAAAGCACATGACAGCCTCTGCTTCCCTCTGCGAAGGGCCTATCTTTTACTTTATGTCTTATACCTTATGCAAGAGTCAAGGTGATCTTCACCTTTCCCTTTTACATTTTATCCTTTGGCAAGCACCTCGTGTTGGAAAGATCCTGATATATATATATATCCAATTGGATGTAAGTTAGCATGAACTATTATTGTCATTACCCTTGAGGTAAAAGGTTGGGAGGAAATATTATAAGCCCCTATCTTTCTCTGTGTCCGATTAAAACTCCATGACCATAAGTATTGCGTGAGTGTTAGCAATTGTGAAAGACTAAATGATAGTTGAGTATGTGGACTTGTTGAAAAGCTGTTATGTTGACTCTTTCCTATGTTATGATAAATTGCAATTGCTTCAATGACCGAGATCATAGTTTGCTAGTTCTCAATGAAGTTTCTGAATCATACTTCAGATTGTGAATAGATTGTTACTTGAACATAAGAAATCATATGAAAAATTATATATATATTGCTGTTATAAGAATGATCATGATGCACTCATGTCCGTATTTTATTTTTATCGACACCTCTATATCTAAACATGTGGACATATTTTCCGATATCGGCTTCCGCTTGAGGACAAGCGAGGTCTAAGCTTGGGGGAGTTGATACTTCCATTTTTCATCATGCTTTTATATCGATATTTATTGCATTATGGGCTGTTATTTCACGTTATGTCACAATACTTATGGCTATTCTCTCTTATTTTACAAGGTTTACATGAAGAGGGGGAATGCCGGCAGCTGGGATTCTGGGCTGGAAAAGGAGCAAATATTAGAGACCTATTATGCACAGCTCCAAAAGTCCTGAAACTCCACAAAAGTCATTTTGGGAATTAATAAAAAATATTCAGCGGAAGAAGTACCTGAGCGGGGCCACCCACCACCCACGAGGGTGGGGGGCGCGCCCCCTGCCTCGTGGGCGACCTGGCAGCCCTCCGGTGCCCATCTTCTGCTATATGAAGTCTTTTACCTTGGAAAAAATTATAAGAAAGCTTACGGGACGAAACTCCGCCGCCACGAGGCGGAACCTTGGCGGAACCAATCTAGGGCTCCGGCGGAGCTGTTCTGCCGGGGAAACTTCCCTCCGGAAGGGGGAAATCATCACCATCGTCATCACCAACGATCCTCTCATCGTGAGGGGGTCAATATCCATCAACATCTTCACCAGCACCATCTCCTCTCAAACCCTAGTTCATCTCTTGTATCCAATCTTTGTACCAAAACCTCAGATTGGTACCTGTGGGTTGCTAGTAGTGTTGATTACTCCTTGTAGTTGATGCTAGTTGGTTTATTTGGTGGAAGATCATATGTTCAGATCCTTAATGCATATTAATACCCCTCTGATTATGAACATGAATATGCTTTGTGAGTAGTTATGTTTGTTCCTGAGGACATGGGTGAAGTCTTTCTATTAGTAGTCATGTGAATTTGGTATTCGTTCGATATTTTGATGAGATGTATGTTGTCTCTCCTCCAGTGGTGTTATGTGAACATCGACTACATGACACTCTAGAGGAAGGCATTGGGAATTAATAAGTAGATGATGGGTTGCTAGAGTGACAGAATCTTAAACCCTAGTTTATAAGTTGCTTCGTAAGGGGCTGATTTGGATCCACATGTTTCATGTTATGGTTAAGTTTACCTTAATACTTCTTTTGCAGTTGCGGATGCTTGCAATAGGGGTTAATCATAAGTGGGATGCTTTTCCAAGAAAGGGCAGTACCCAAGCACCGGTCCACCCACATATCAAATTATCAAAGTAACGAACGCGAATCATATGAGCGTGATGAAAACTAGCTTGAAGATAATTCCCATGTGTCCTCGGGAGCGCTTTTCTCTATATAAGAACTTGTCCAGGCTTGTCCTTTGCTACAAAAATGATTGGGACACCTTGCTGCACCTGATTTACTTTCATTGCTTGTTACCCGTTACAAATTATCTTATCACAAAACTATCTGTTACCTACAATTTCAGTGCTTGCAGAAAATACCTTACTGAAAACCGCTTGTCATTTCCTTCTACTCCTCGTTGGGTTCGACACTCTTACTTATCAAAAGGACTACAATAGATCCCCTACACTTGTGGGTCATTAGGGATACCAACAATGGCAAACACCCGACCGCAGTTGTGCGATCAGGGTGATCCTCGGCGTCGAAAATGATAGGCGTGTGGGACCACCTCAACGGCTTCTGGGCATCGACCATTGGTTCCGTTGCATTAATCTCATGCGCCCACTGTTTCAGTTGGCGGTGGGAAGAATGCAGTGAAGCACCTCGTCAACACAAATGACTTCTGTCGCCTTCTGGAACTCATGCTCGGTGGATTCATCGTCATCATCACGATCGTCATCCCCCTCTTTCTTGTCGCGGCCTCGGGCAGGCCTCTCTTGTTGCTTTTCCTTGTTGTTGCGTCCTCCTTGGCTGCCGTGCTTCCTGCCGGACCCTTAAGCACCTCCTTGGACCTTCTCCTTGTCTCGCCTCTCGTACTCAGCCCTTTGCTTCTCCATCAGCAGCTCCACTTGGCGGCAGTTATGGAGGTCGTAAACCTTGGTATGGTGAATCTTGTAGTACTGCTTGTCAGAGCCCTCCGACTTGCCGACAGTCGCCAAGGCCCGGCAGGCATCGCACCCGGCAACCTCCTTGCCGGGGTCGTCGGCCTTGGCCTTCTTGGCGGTGTCGGGGTTGCCGGATTGCTCAACGGCAAGCACGGTTTTGCCCTTGCGCTTCCTGTTACGCCGCCGGCCTTTCTTTACTGGGGCGACGATGTCTTTGTCTTCTGAGTCACTTCCCTCGTCAGCGTCTTCGCCTGGGTACTTCCTTCCTTCCTCCTCTCGGGTACATCTGTCAGCCAGAACGTATAGCTCGGCAACATCCGTGACCTTGTTCATGGCCAACTCTTCACGCATCTTTCGATTGCGCACGTTTTGGTGGAACGCGTTGATGACAGCGGCGGGATGACCTTCGGGGATGTTGTACTGCACACGGCTAAACCTCTATATGTACTTGTGCAAGGATTCACTGTCTCTTTGAGGGATCATGTGCAAGTCACTTTCCTGCTCAGGAGCTACATGGCCGCCTGTGAAGGCACCAACAAGCTCGTGGACAGGTCGGACCAAGAGGCAATGTAATCTATCGGCAGATGCATCAACCATGACCTGACATTGGGCTTAAGTGCCAACAGGAAATATTTGGCAAGTATCTTGTCGTCTCGTGCTCCGGTAGCTTGCATCGCAATAGTGTAAATGCTCAAGAACTTAGATAGGTGAGTCTTGCCGTCGTACTTCTCTGGGACCTCCTGTTTGAAAGTGCGGGTGTTGGGCCATTGGAACTGTCGTAGCTCGCGGGTGAATGCTGGACAAGTGATTACATATGGCAAGTCACTAGCATCCCCGCCGCAGGCTTGTACTTAGCAGGCCCAGCACGCCTGTCAGACTGGTGACGTGCTTCCCGTCGCCGCTCGATAGTCCAAGCGTCCTCCTTGAGGCGCTCTTGAAGAACTTGGCGCTGGTCACGACGCGTCCGTGGGTCTAATGACACCGTGGACATGTTGTCCCGGGCGCCACCCCGACGGGCCGACCCTGGCGGAGGGGAGTGCATCGTGGTTGCGGTGCCCTCGACCCTTCCACTGCCTGCATGCGCCGGCTCATCATTTCGGCGCCATGAGGGGCTTGCTCCCCGGTGGCCATCTCTGTTGGCATGACCAATAAGGCTTTGGATAGTAGCCCTCCACTCTTCCTGCTTTTCCAGGGCAGGAGGGAAGTCGAGGAGTAGTTGTGCTCGCGACAGCGCGTCCGCTCGCATGGGTGGCAACGATAGGTGCAATGAATGGGAGGAACTCGAACTTCTACCAACATTAGAAGGAGTCCCCTCTCGATTCCGCGGCCGCACACTCTTTTCGCCTGCGCCATGATGTGTGTGTCGGTCCTGCATGTCTTGAGAGTGACGCTGAGGGCTCTTGCTGTGGCGATGCCTGGGGTCCTCAACATCGCGATGCGGTTCGTTGTGCACGAGCTGAGGAGACCGCGACACACACGTTAGTGAGGTCAATCTTCCGCCCTTGGAGGTCACCGCACCACCCGCAGGTGGCACAACTCCACCCTTGGGCGCGGCAGTGCGCCGACCCCCGTCACCACTGCGGAGGATTCCGGCGGCCTGGCTTCTTGTATTCGGATGGTGTGGACGATCTCGATCTCCTCCACCACTGGCACCTGCCCTGTCGCCCGTTCGCGCGGGTGCGGGCGGAGCGGCCCCGGATGGGCCAATCGCCGCGGTCGTCTTCTTCTTCGGTGCCATGGCGACGAAGAAACTGCTGTTCTAACTAACAGACCAGATCCTCACAACTAACCGCCCCCCTACCTGGCGCGCCAAATATGTCTGGGAAACCGATCACGTATGGGGTCACAAGGATCCGTTCTACGTTCAGCGGGGGATTAGTTGCACGAAGAGCAGGTCGAGCCATTAGCAAACAGAGGATTTTTATCCAGGTTCGGGCTGCGAAGATGCGTAATACCCTAGTCCTGCTTTATCTGGTTATATGTGTGTTCTTGAGCTTTTGAACTAGCTATGATGCGTGCTTTGTCCAAAAGTCTGAATCCTCCCTCTGTGCGCCTTGTGCCTCCTTTTATACACAAAGGGGTTGCCACAGTGGCACACAGGAGGTGGCAAGCTACAGTGGTGCGAGCTTATCACTCGATCAATGTAGGACAAGCGCATTTAATGCATTGCCTATGTGTCCTCTCGCTTTATTGGGGACGTCAACAATGGCCATATCATCCTCCGCCGCTCTTCCTCGCCTCGCCACGCGTCCGGGACGACGAGGCATGCAGCACCACGCTGGCCAACCAACTGTTGTGTTGGCGTAGTGGTAGGCTTCCACGAAGATCTGCATGCCGCCATGCATGCGCTTGCTTAGCTGGCATGCTTATCGTCGCACTGGAGTGGTGGTGAAGTGGCGAAACCTTGGCGAGCGCGAGCCTGGCCATGGCCCAGTGATCGTCCCCGGCAAGGCCTACCGGGGGCCTTGGAGTCATCCCCGGCAAGGGCCTTGCCGGGGGTCTTTGTCTCTTGATCCCACATGGGCTCGTGGGTTGTCAATCTTTGTGAGGGGCTGCATGCTACTAGGCATGTGCTCTCCAAACTTGGTCTTAACGTTGTCGATGGTGTCAGAACTCTCAACCCCAATGGTGGTGGCCCTGCTGGTCCCTTAGAAAGCTGCCCTGGCAAGGGGCTTGCCGGGGGCCTCGCAGGTCACCTCGGCAAGGCTTGTTGCCGGGTGTTGCCTTGCTTGCCTCTTGCTGCTTGCTACTCTGGGCATCTGTTTTGATATCCTTGTACCTGTCTTGCTTCCTGCCGTCCTCCTTTGCTTCGCCGAGCCCTACTGCGGGGGTGGCTGTGACCGTCCGTGCACAAGTACGGGGTACAGAAGTACCCACACTTTTATACACCAACAATGAGGATGTTGGTATGGGAGCTACTAGTGCCATAATCAGAGATGGCTCCGGCAAGTTTGTGGCCGCATCTTGCTCTTTCATCTCTTTTGTGTCGAGCGCAACAACTCTAGAAACTTTGGCTATGAAGCATGGACTTACCTTGGTAACATATCTTGGCTTCAGCAAGATCACAGTGGAATCTGATTCGATGGAAGTCATAAATGGATGCACGAGCAGTACATGGTGGAGCGAAGGAGCCCCTGTTTATGCTGATCGCATGGATCTTATTGCCTCAACTGGGAGCGTCAAGTTTAATCATGTCTTACGAGAAGCTAATCAAGTAGCACACCCGATAGCAAAGTTTAGTTTTGAAAATAATGTTTCGTGTTCCTGGGTGGACGAACCCCCTGATTTCATTCTGGGTTGCCTTGTGAATGATGTAAGTGTGTGCTAAGACCGAATAAAGTAAGCATGATGGCGTTTTCCCTAAAAAATAGTATTATCGGAGTGTGTGCGCCACCCATCTCATCTCCCATGCCTTTTTATTTTGACACGTAAATTTAAATTTACTATAGCTTTTGAATTGAAAGTCCAATTTATATTTAGTTTGCATATTCATGTTCCTTTTCATGAAGGATTTGAAAAGAAGACCAATTTTGAATATGTTTTGATGCTATTTTTGCTCGGACGGAGTTGCTTCTGGGGCGGCAACGATGGTCGCCTCCATGGCGGGAGGGTCAGCAGGGATCGGTCTCCGGCGTGTTCCTAGGCTATGGTTGGTGGCGGTGGCTGTGGATCTGCTCCATATTCAATCCGTTGTAGTGTTGCCTTTGGTCGGCCTACGACACGTGGATAGGTCAGTGAGGGGTGGTTGGAGGTCCTTTACGGGCATTCCGGCGGCTCCATCCATTGCGGAGTTGGGGTGGCATGAATGCCTGTGAAAATCGTACCGACTTTGATCACAACAGATGATGGCGGCGTCTTTGACGTTGTTTCCTTTTGGAGGCATCATCGTTGCAGTCTGCGTCACCTTGCTCGGGCTGCTCCAGGGGAAATCCTAGATCTGTCTCCTGGATCAGATGATCTAAGTGCCTTTGGTGTCGTTTTCCCTCTCGGGGGAATGTTTTGTAGCATGTGCTAGATGAAGGGGCCAAGAGGTGGAGCGATGTTGCATCTACTGCATCAATGACGTCGGCATGGTGCGGTGGAGTCTCGACGATAGATGTGTGTGGATGGATGAGCGCAGGGTGATGGCGGTGTCTGATGTCAACGACAGTTGGGCTTGGCAAGGTCAATGCGTTGGTCGATCTTGGAGATGGTACGGCGAAAGATGGTTGCGACGGATTCTAGAGCGTGCACACGCGGTGCGCGCTGAGGGTCCGCTTGACCAGTTGGTGCTCTCGGTTGGCCGTGGAGCACTTGGCGAGGCCACCAGTTTAGATAGTGTGTGTTGATGCGATGTTAGGGCACATCATCAATCATGTAGGTGTAGCGACATAGGCCGCGAGAATGATGGCTTTGGATTGATCAATATATTTGTTTTGTCAAGCTTCTGTTGAATCTCTACTTCTCTAATTAAAAAAATAGCGTTGGCGGGGTGCTTCGTTGACCTTCCGTCCTTACCCTGAGTATCATTACTTGGAAAACCGTCTTAATTGTCTTTATTGACTTGCGAAATAAACACATGTTTTCCTTGGTAAGTCAATAAGGGATTACAAAATAAAATCACCAACAGGATTGCGTGAATATTTATTTACATAACCGAATTAATATGAGCAGGTAAATTACGGGCTAATGTACTAGAATACTTATATCCCGTTGCAACGCAGGAGCTATTGTCTATAATATAATAAAGATGATTGTGTGTATTTTTAACTGCAGAGGCCGGGATTTTGACCTCCTTTTTGAATAATGTACTCCTTATCAATGACACATTGATAATTCTCCAATTTGGAGTTGTATCTGAAACTATGCATGTGCTTTATAAAGGTTTTATCATCCTCAAAAGCTTGCTCGAGAGGTGAGGCTTTTAAATGAGGTCACTTCCTTCCAAAAAAAGTGCGTTGCCCCTTCCACAACTGATAAGGGACTATTCGTACATTAGTGAAGATTAACAACTGATTAGGGACTAGTTGAAGATTAATGGAGATTAAGACGTTGTTTTGACCAAAAAGTGAGACCACATTGGTTAAAACAAGATTAGCTTGTGGCGTTTAGTGGGGAAGGACAGTGAGCGGGTATGCATACTTTGGTATAAAGCGGCAAAACCGGTACAGTTAAGAGAACTGCCTTAGTTAAGTGCAAGTGGCGTGGCAATCAATCTTGCCACTGAGTGAAAAGTAGTAGCATATCTTCGATACTAAACTAGATTGTTTAAGGCAAAGGTGTTCTCGTTGGGCTTATGGTTTCTTTGCAGTTGCAAAACCACGATGAGCAAAGTTTCAAGTGGGGCACAACAAAGATCTCATCAGTTAAGTGAGCACAGTTCTCTTTGTCGAAAAAAAAGTGATCATAGTTCACTTTTTTTTTGAGAGTATGCCAAAGACGTACCTTAGCTTTATAGAAAAGAGAAAATATGTACAAGAGATTACAACGGTGAGATCACCACACGCCGGCGATCCCACACCCCTCCACTTTGGCTACAGCTAGGCAACTACTCACAATATCGATGAACTCCTCTCCCTCCTGCAAGAGCCCGTTGCCGGATTTCGGCAAAGATTAGCTCTACGATGCCAAACACACTGCGAATGTTACCTGAATGAAAGACCCTATTATTTCTTTGCTTCCATAGAGTCCAACAAATAAGCATGACGAATGAGTCGAAGCCCTTTCTTTCCTCCTTTTGGATTTGCTTGCGCCTACTAGTCCACCCATCTTGTAGTCTGTCCTGATGGGAAGGGAGCATGCACAATTCACAAGACAACTTAAGAAAGAGGAGATATCAGGAGTGCAGCGGTTTAGAGGACGGGCTCTAGGTAGCTTGTTATATGAAAAAAGTTGAAATACTATGTAAAAGTTTCAAATGTTTTTCTACATATACATATACATGTTATTTAGGTAACTTTAAGGTTCATTAAATAATACTCCCTCCATTTCAAAATATAGCGCGCCCACGCTTTCCGAGGTTTAATTTTAATCATAAATTTAACCAACGAGACCGACTATGGTTGAAGCAAAAATTGTACTATAATGAAAACTTCTTTTGAATACAAATTCACTGGTATAATTCTTGCTCCCGCCGTAGTCGGTCTCGTTGGTTAAATTATAGTCAAAGTTGAAGCGCAAAAAACAAGGACGCATTATATTTTGGAACGGAGGGAGTACAATTATTTGGAGGCTACACAAAAAAGAAAGAATATGGCCCAAGTAAAGCAAAAACCGTTTTGATCTACATATTTGTCATTTTTGTGTACACCATACGTGAACATATATGTTATTGAAATTCCGTACGTATATACACTAGTAAACAAATGGCTAGCCACAACTTAGTTGGTGGCGCGTCATTTTCAAAGCTCCTGGGGACCCTACACTATGGAGCTCGAGAAAGGACCAAGAATAACCCAGATGAAAGGAGATGGATGGGATCATTTCCTCGCCCATAATCGTCATATTGGGGTGAATTGACCAGTTTCTCTTTAAGAGGAAGAAGACGCAGGGTTAGTGTTAGCTATCTCAACACGAATGATGATGACGAGGACCCATTTGACGATGTAGTCTGCGCAAAGAATTCGGCTTAGCAAGGATGAGATCGACAACCTCCTTGATAGACTTCCACCACGTGATGACTACCTCGGGGTGCCATTCGTGACTCGTCTGACAGAGACCAATGTTACCGACCGCAATCTCATGGTATGTTACTTAAAGGTCTTACTGTAGAATCTGATTGATATGTAGGCTTAGTGTGGAATCCCATAATATGCTTAGTGTAGAATATGATGATATGCTTAGTGTAGAATCCGATGATATGCTTAGTATATAATCTGATTGATATGCTTAGTGTACAGTCTGATGATACATGAATTAAAGTGTTATGCTTTTTTGATAATTGCGCATGACATGCTCATTTATCTTAGTGTATGGATTTATTTTTTGTAGAATCCGTATGATATGCTTGCGAGAGTATGTGTGAGGTTAGTTAATTCACATTGTTGGAGATTGCCTAAGAAGCTAGCTCCGACATGTGGCATCAAGGCTGATGAAGTAGACTATGCTGGAGTATGCCTTACAGCAAGGGGCGCCATCGCCGCCTGTGCATACATAGCAGACACGGACAATCGAATTGTATTAAGTGCAGTGGGGGTGGAAGGACTTTCTCGTTGGCAAGAATCTACAGGTTAGACAAGCCATTGTAGTCAGTATCAGGAACATACGTCACAACTTGAGGATGATGATTGTCATTTATTTAAGAGTATGTGTGTGGTTGGGCCATTGATGCTATTATGTCTCTTAAGTAAACTGCTTATTAAATATTAGTTCGCTTCCCGTGCTTCTTAACAATGACTGGTCACTAGCTAGTGTTTGTGAGATTGTTGTTAATTAACTGATCGCTACTATGGCTGGCCATCGTTAAACTTATTGTTGGTCTATTATATACTGTTTCATATGTGCCGCTGCAATGTGAGGTGCAAAATGTTATATGGTGGTGCAAAAAATATATATTTTGGCTGCATAAAGTCTTGGTGGCATGCATGTTACATAAGACGTTGCTAGGTGAAAAATTATAACGGTGACGTTTGTCACATGACACGCCATCAACACCTACAATACCATTGACGTGGACTCCAACGACACCATTATTTTCTAACATTGGTGCCATATTGATAGCATTGGGCTACCACGCCAACAAGAACTTTTTGTCACGTCATAATTAGGCTTTTTTGCACTAGTGATACAACGCGTATATGTGTGCAATTCTTTAGATTTTTTTGTGATGTCGTAGAAAAATATCGGTGAAAAAAATAGCAGGCTCCCTGGATCGTGTCTACCAAAAGCACTTTCCGGATATATCAATGGTTATTACATATTACCTCTGTCTCAAATTTCTTGTCTTAGATTTATCTAGATACCGATGTATTTAGACATGTTTTAGTGTGATATACATTTGTATCTAAGACATCTCAACAATTCTGGAATGAGGGAGTAGGAAAATAATGTATGCACAAATCAATTCTTCCATATTTCTAGGAATTTGTATCCTGAGCTGTTCAACATAAGCGATTACAAATCTGAAGCACCATTAAATTTTAAGGAATCTCTAAAAGCTTGACGTCAGATTTTGAGGATTTGAGGGCACTTAGAACGAGGGAGATCAACCATGTCAGTGGTTTTCTATGTTCGGAAAAGCATTGTGTCATCACGTACGTCTTCCATCTCCCCAAAGCCGCACCTCTCTTATCCCTTTTGTTCTTTCCCTACTGCTTCCTCATTCTCTCCCAGCCTCATCCCATTCCCCTCCGACCAACCTTCTCCATCCCGTCGCCGTGATGTAGCCTCCACTCCTTGCCGTTGTGCAGCACTACTGCACCCCGTGGCCCCACACCACTCCTGGCAACTCGCTCCAACACCCCCCCGGTGACATGCACCCCGCATCGCCCCTGCGAGGAGGCCCACTCCACCACGACAACGTGGGACACACCACATCTGCAATGACGACGAGAGGCAGAAGAACGAAGGAGGGGCGAAGAGAGTGCAGCACCTTGCTTGGAGGAGGATGCGCGGCGAGCTAGACTCCTCTCGGTGAACGTGGAGCTTCTCCCGCCAATGATGTGGTACAATCTTGTCGCCAATGAGCAATGGGTGGCTATGGATAGGGAAAGAAATGGGGAAAGTGATTACAACCCGACAGTGTCTTGGGCCCACCAGTAAGTGGCAATAGGAAAAAGTTTAGGTCACTAGTAAGTGAGATAGACTGAGAAAGAAACATTAAATCCGATCTATTGTGTTGACAGAAATCAGTGGCTTGTGGAGACGAAAGCCCCAATCTGTACAACGACATCACTCTATAGGAGGCGTCTCGGCCTACAGGAGGGCTGCTCAAGCATACACCGGATCACACAAGATCTGCAGCTGCCTTTCCTCAGAGAAGCTTGTCAGACTTCTTCCTCCTCAACTGTTGTGGTCGTCCACAAAAATGAAACATGGAAGTTCAGACGAGATTGTCTTGCTCTTCTCGTCAATTTTTGAATTCTACTTGTTTATAGCTTGCTACATGTTTATGCGCCAACTATGATGCGTTGTACTGTTGTGAATACTAAATTTGTTCTATCTGCCAGAACAAACCACCTCCATGTATGTTTATTTGAATTTTAAACACAAACCGAAAAAAATCTGTTAGGGCGGACGTTTCTGATGCATTTTCAGTCATGCGTCCACTTTTGTGTTAAAAGTAACGTGCAATTTGTAGATCGTTTTCAAACAAAAAATTTCAGTAAGAAGGGGATGCTTAATTACGCAATAAAAATGAACTGTTTTTTTTTTACTTAAACTGAAGGCATGTTGAGTCAAAATGATGCCTACTTGTTGTTCAAATAAGAGGGAGGGGGCATGCTTTACTACATGTTGTGTCTTTTGCATATAAGTTGTCTTCTATTAATAAAATGTTTGAAGAAATAAGAATGCTCTCATTGATGTTATAACAGAATTGAACTCTTCCTTGACAGCTAAATCATGGACAAAAAACCAGTAGACCGCAATTTGGAGATATTATAACAGTTGTGAGGAGGGTGAGAACCAAAAAATCCAGCTACTTTCTAATTCAAAAATTGATAGTGTGATGAACTTATTTGACAAGCAAATTCTAAACCAAAATGCAGGTAGCAGCAGAGGCAGGGAGAAGGAAGAGAATAGTTCTTGAGGTGAGTATTAAAAATAGTTCCTGAGCTAAAATTAAAATTAGTGGTTTGCAAATCATAATTTGAGCTACATGAATGCAGGAAGATTCAAGTCTACATGAATTTGATTAGTTTGTTGAGTCTCACTCAATTTACAAGTAGAAAAAGGTTCATTGTCTTTTGAAAAGAAAAGAATTATTGGTTGTTGGTTTCCATGTGATAAATGAATGTTGGTTTTCTTTGTTATATGCTTCACCAGAACTATTTACACCTAAGGTGGCAACCCACAATGAGCAAGAGATTAAAGCACAATGATTTGAAGTGCGTGCGGCTCAAGTTTTGACAAACATAGATACTACAGAACAGTTAATATGGAAATGTAATAACTAAGCTATTAAAAGGTTCGCGTACTTGTGCATTGCTTTTAACAGAACTAATTATTTTTCTATCAGAATATGTTTGGCCCAGAAGAAGGAAGACTTCAACAACAAAAGAAAATCAGGGTGGATTGAATGTTGACATCCAAACAGAGGTATGAGAAAGGGAATAACAATGTTTAAAAACTGATTTAGAAGAAAGACTTGCTTGCGAGTATATAATTTTTAACAATATCTTTCTTCATTTCCTTGTAAAATCCAGGTTGCCCCGGGAGATTGCCTGGATCTTGTTGTTTGTGATGATGCACTAATGGAGAAGAATGTATAACAAGATATAAGTGATGCTGAGTATATGAACTTTATTGAAGAGGTTATTAGAAAACATTAAACAATCTAGTAGAATTATTTTTAAAACTTATTGCTGAATTTGATTTAGTATGCTCACTGGGTGGTTTCTTTGGTGATGGTGGTGAAACTGATGATGATGCTCCAAAAAGTGACGATGAAGATTACATTTTCGCTTATCCAGAAGAACAGAGGAAGCTACACCTCCAGAAGTTGGAATGTTGTTCGCAACAGTGGAGCATGCTCATAGATTTATCTATGTATATGGGCAGATCAAAGCGTTTGTAGTGGTGAATGGCAGGAACCATAAAAGTAGAAAGGTTACCTTTTAGTGCAACAAGTAGGAAAGATCCTCCAAAAGTAGCAGCTAGCCAAAGGAAGAGGAGGAGATCATATGTGGAGAAAACTACTTGCCAAATGAATGTTGGGGTGAAACTTGTTGAAGGACGGTGGAGAATCTATATTGTTGACTTGGAGCATAACCACGAGTTAGTGACCACACCTTCTCTGACCATGTTCTTTGTTAGCCACAAATACACGATAAAAAAAGAGGTTGAGCTATCTAAGTTGCTACAAGAAAGTAGAATGAAGCCTAACATGATCATGAGGATATTCAGGAAACTCCGAGGAAGTTCTAGGAATGTGACATTCAACAAGAGAGTGTGCTACAAAGTTTGTTGAACAATTACAAATTAAGAAGGCTGGAGTGTGCTACAAATTGGAAACTCGTGCAACTAATACAATGCCGAGCATTTGTTGGAAAGATGCAAGATCCAAATTACATTACAGGATGTATGGACAAGTAATATAATTCAACACAACATATAGTACAAGTAGGTACAATATGCCTTTTGCACCAATCATTGGAATAAATGGTCATACTAGGACTATTGTGTTTAGATGGGCATTGTTGAAAGATCAGAGTGCAGAGACTTTTTGCTAGCTGTTTGACACGTTTAGCAAGGTTATGGATTGGAAGAAACCGGATCTCATTTTGACTAATCAAGGCATTGCAATGAAAATAGCAGTTCCAATGTCATTTCCATTGGCAAAACACATATTGTGTATCTGGCACATTTGCAAACATTTGAGGGACAACATGGGTACACACATGGCCCTTAGGTTAGGCATGGAGAAAGAAATTAGCTCACTAATTATGGAGTCAATTTCCATTGAAGAATTTGAGGAAGGATGGCCAATGATGTTGGAGAAGCATGAATGCAAAGAACACGACCACCTTCAGAGAATGTGGGAGGTCAGACACAAGTTTATATCGGCACATTTCAGGGATGACTTCTATCCCTTCAACCGTTCAAGTGGCCGTAGTGGGAGCTTTATTTCCAACTTCAAAGATTGTGTGATTGAAAGGACACAATATAAACTTTCCTAAAAGAGCATGTTCACTTCCAGGAGAATATTGTGGAGGTAGAAAATCAAGACATGTTTGAGACATTGGTAAAAGGACCTGTGTTTTGGTCACCAAAACCAACAGAACGTCATGCAACTACGATATATACAAGGGACATATAGCTTAAATTCCAGATTGAGCTACAAAACTCATTAGCATATTCAGTTCATTAGATTGAAAAAGGAACTGTATATGAGCTTTGTAAATGTTTCAACTATCAAAAACCTGAATTCTTCAGGAAAGAGTTTCTAGTCTTGGTCGACAGAGCAGGAAACAAGTTTCAATGCATGTCGTTTTTTTGAAAGAGATGACCTTTTGTGCTGCCTTCTGATATTGTTCACTCAGTTCGATATACTAGTCATACCAGATGAGTTCATTGTTGATAGATGGACAATCTAATACAGAGAAAAAGGGTTAGCTGCTCATGATGCATCAAATATAAATCAGTTCATAATGCGAGAATGAGAAGATAGTGCGAAAATTGTTTGGCGCTACAACTTGATGATGTCAAAAATAGCAGAATCTTGTTCAGATATATGCAATGATGCAAATGAAGGCATACGTTTCATGGACACAGTTGAGCAACTGCATGATGATTACTAGAAAAGAAGCAAGAAGAAGCGTAAAGTTAATGAGCTAGAGTCACCAATTACCTACCAAGATCCAATAATAAAAAAGTCAAAATCAGTAAGAAAAGGCGACAAAATGAAGTTCACATCAGAAAAGAGAAGAAGGTGCGGGAAGAAAGGTGTGAAAAAACCCACTGAAAAATCACAGACTGGACCATCTAATCCATGTGGAGAAAATACAGAGGTACATAAAGTATTTTTTGTAGTAATAAAGAAAGTTAACACAATTTATATCTTTGAACTTAGTTGATAAGCAGTAGCCGATCAACATAGTCCTTTTCATTTGCAGGTCCACACACTAGTTGTCACTACATGTCAGCTCCAAACTGCACCTCTAACTACATGTCAACTCCAAACAACACATGTGAATTTAGTAGCTGGCCTGAAATCTCGGGCAACAAAAAGTGCAGCACATGTTGGAGAGAAGATTACAATGCGTGCACCAACGAAGCATAAAGTACGTACGCCAAACAAGAATATCAACAAATCTTTACAAGAATGCACAAAGAACAACAAGGACTCGTGCATTCGAAAGTAGGGGGTTCATAAATTTAGTTGCTGCAATCGGCCTACATAGATTTACATCTTTTCTGTACATAGTGTGTTATATGTCAAACTTCAGATTGTGGTAAGCACCTGCTTATGGCTCCTAGATTAAAGATTCTCTTGAAGTGTATACATGTTCTACATAGTGCAATGTATGCTTTGGGAGTGTCCATTAAGGTACTCATTATTCCTAAGACGAGAAATTCCTAAAAGTGCAATATTTACGACTGTTTAAAATGTTGACATGACCATACTAAAATGTTGAACATGTATATAGAAGATGGTGAGACAACATTTTGGAATTCGTTCGTTTTTGAAATTGTTATCATAGTTGAATAAAAAATGTTGAACTACCACTAAAACGCTGAGATAGAAATTTGGAACGTGTTGACATGGAGATGTAGAAATGTTGAGGTTGTATTCAGAAAATGTTCACATTATTATGTAAAAGAATGTTGAATGCAGTTTCCAAATTTTTGAGATAAAATTCTGGAAATGTTGTTATATTTAAATAAAAAAGTTGAGAATTTTTCTCGAAATATGAATTCCAAGAACATATTTGTTTGAAAAACTTATAAATAAGTAAAAATGTTGGATTTCTATTAAAATGCTGAATTAGTTTATATTAAATATTGAGATCAAGAAATAAAATTGAACTTCTATTAATAAAATGATGAGAAAGACATATTAAATCATTGAACTAATATTTAGAAAGTGTTGAGATGACCATATGAAAATGTTGAAGTGGTTTATAGAAAATGTTGAATGGAGCTTCCAAAATGTTCGGATAAAATTTTGGAAATGTTCTTCTAATTAAACAAAAATGTTGAGAAAGTTTTTCCACAAAAATGAATTTGAAAAATATTTTAAGATAAATTTATTAATAAATAAAAATGCTGAACTTCTATTAAATGTTGAACTAGTGCATGTAAAAGGTTGAGATCAAGAAATAAAATGTTGAACTTGTATTAACGAAATATTGAGAAAGTCAAATGAAAGTGTTGAAGTAATATTTAGAAAGTGTTGACATGACCATATAAAAATGTTGAAGTGGTTTCTGGGAAATGTTGAATTGAGTTTCCAAAATTTTGAGATAAATTTTCAAAAAATATTGTTATTGTTAAATAAAAATGTCGAGAATTTTCCCCAAACATGAATTTCAAGAACATATTTAAGAAAAAACTTATAAATAATAAAATTTTGGACTTCTATTAAAATGGTGAACTAATGCTTGTAGAATATTGAGCTCATGAAATAAATTATTGAACTTGTATTAATAAAATGTTGAGAAAGTCACATGAAAGTGTTGAAGTAAATATTTAGAAAGTGTTGACATTACCATATAGAAAATGTTGAAGTGGTTTGTAGAAAATGTTGAGTGGAGTTTCCAAAATGTTGATATAAAATTTTGGAAATGTTGTCATAGTTAAATAAAAATGTTGAGAATATTTCCCCTAAAATGAATTTGAAGAACATATTTGGAAAAATTATAAATAAATAAAAATGTTGGATTTCTATTAAAATGGTAAACTAGTGCAAGTACAATGTTGAGCTCATGAAATAAATTGTTGAACTTGTATTAACGAAATGTTGAGGAAGTCACATGAAAGTGTTGAAGTAATATATAGAAAGTGTTGACATGGCCATATAAAATGTTGAAGTGGTTTATAGAAAAGGAGTTT
>NC_041393.1:437503606-437525609 GCF_002162155.2 Triticum dicoccoides | reverse complement strand
CTATTAAAATGTTGAACTAGTTTATGTAAATTTTTAAGGTAATGAAATAAATTGTTGAACTTGTATTAATAAAATGTTGAGAAAGCCACATGAAAGTGTTGAATAATATTTAGAAAGTGTTGACATGACCAAATAAAAATGTTAAAGTGGTTTGTGGAAAATGTTGAATGGAGTCTCCAAAATGTTGAGATATAATTTGGGAAATGTTGTTGGAGTTAAATAAAAAAGTTGATAATTTTCCCCAGAAATGAATTTGAAGAACATTTTAAAAAATCTTATAAATAAATAAAAATGTTGGACTGATATTAAAATGGTGAACTAGTGCACATAAAATGTTGTGCTCATGAAATAAATTGTTGAAATTGTATTAATAAAATGTTGAGAAAGTCACATGGAAGTGTTGAAGTACTGTTTAGAAGTGTTGACATGACAATATAAACCTAAAAACTTAAAAGTGCATGTGCACTTTATGGAGAGAACGAGCGGCCATCTCCTGACCGTAGGATCGCGCCGCCATTGTCACACGCGTGGGCCAGGTGCCACCTGGTCGAGATCACACTCGGCGTAGGTGTGGGCGGTTTTGTCTGTATCTGGAGGGGAGGGAGGCTCACTTGTAAGCCAAACAGAGAGATCGTGCAGGGTGGTTTCAAAACTCAAGTCGTTCTTCTCTCCTTTGTCTGTTCTCTCTCTAGTTCTCCCCCCTCATTCCGCACATCTCGCCACCGCACATACCCGAAAGGGACGAAGGGAGTCAGAGTTCTCAAATCCGGCGACACTGTTGCCGGTGACGCCCGCCCTCGTCGGCGTCATAGTTACCCAGATCTCCTCCGCACTACCTTGTATCATGGGGATAGTTCATGTAGATTGGGCGGTGGTGTCGGGCGGTGAGAGAGGGTATATCTAGGGTTCCAATGTCGTCAACTGGTTTGTGCTGTTTGATTCGATGTACATGTATTCCGGTACCTGATTTGACAGCCCCCGTCTCCTTCAGTTTTTGGTGCTTCTCTATCAGCACAACACAATGTTGTCCGCGCTTTTCACGGCGCATCAGCGTGCGTGGTCGTCTATGCGGGTGTACCCCTAGGCAGCATTGGATGCACGCATGGAGCTTCGATTAGGGGTGGGGTGGGAGTTCTCGTGCCGCCGCAGGGGATCGAGGTTGCGCTTTTTGTGGTGGGTGCTTGTTGGAATTCTTTCACGAGATCTGTTGTTCATGCAGTCTGACGAGTTGATTCTGTTGTTTTACACAAAACCCTATGCGCATTGGTCTACTTGACTAAACTAGTTGGCTAGTCAGGTTTGTGAAGTTGCACAAGAGCTTGTACTTAGTTGGCTTCTTACTGGACTAATCAAATGTATATGATGGTCGTGTGATATTTCTTTGACAACTATTGTTGTTGATGAGGAGACGTGCTCACACGTGTATCATCTGGCTCATATGTTTGACGTTGCTCATGCGTAGGTTCTTCCACACCGACATGAACCGGCCCTCCATGCATGTCCATCCGAAATTGGGCAGTATCAACGAGGGACATCCTTATCCAATGTTAGGGGTCTTAGGGTTAGTTGTGTAGAAGTTTTCACAGATTTTCTGTGAAAATATTTTTTAGCCATTTGTGCAACCAGGGGCAGCTTCCCTTGTGCAACCTATTATATTGAACTCGCCAACTTCATTTTAAAAATAGCCAACCTAACTTTTTGTTTTTGGGTGGCAGTTTTTTTGTACAACTAGGCAGCAAATCATGTGCAACTTTATTTTAATTCAACCAGGGTAGTCTTTCTAAGGCTGTTTTTTTAGTTGGACCATGCGCATGCAAATGATGTTGATCCCACGATGAGACAAAAGGCATTTTGTATCCAATTTGTTTGCAACTAGGCAGGTCCCCTTATGCAAGTTGTTTTGATTGATTTGCCAACCAAGTAGTATAATTGTTTCTGGGTGGCAATTTTTTTGCTCACCCAGGTAGGGATTCATGTGCAATTTTCTTTTTAATTATTGTGCAACTTTTTATCTTGAGTTGCCAACTTCATATTAAGAGTAGCCATTTTTTTAAAAAAATTGGCCCATGTGCAACTTGTTAATTTAAGTTGTCAACTTCATATGTAAATGTAGCCTACCCCACCCCCATTTTGTCTCCCCCTGTGCAATTTTTTTATTTTAACTAATATGTTTGTTCTTCTCTGTTTTGCAAAGACAAAATGGTTGGTGAAGGAGATGTGCCTAGCAGTGAAACAAAGGTTCATATTTCCTTTTTGTTATCATATGACCCTTTATTATGCTCTTTTCTTTTACCCTCTCAGTAGTTCAATATTTTTTGTTCATTGTAGGATACTCCAAATAGGACCTCTCAACAGAACTCAAAACGGGCTGCTAAGCGGCAACCACGTGGCACTGATAATGACAGGGATGGAGAGGATGATCACGTCTCCCAGAGAGTATCTAAATGAGTTGGCATCCTCAGGCTTTTCTAGTTACACAAGAGTACCTGATTAGTAGGCATCCTCAGCTTTCTAGTTGCAAAATACCATCCAACTAGTTGACATCCTCAGTCTTTTTGTACCTGCATTGACACCCTTAGCATTTTCTTCTAGAAGCCTGAAACTTGAATGTGCAATCTTTTGATTGGTCATGCAAGTGCTGAATATTTATTTTCCCAAGAGTATCTAATTAATTGGCTTCCTCAAGATTTATAGTAGCACAAGAGTATTCAATTAGTTGGCTTCCTCAACATTTCTACGTGCACAAACAATATCAAACTAATTGACATCCTCAACCTCTCTAGTTGCTCAAGAATAACTATTTTTTAGTCCCATCTTCAAAATTTTGAGGGCTGCCCAAGAGTATCTAATGACTTGGCACCCTCAGCCTTTCTAGTTGCACACGTATTTACTTAGTTGGTATCCAAGCATTTTCTAGTTACACAATAGCATCTAACTAGTTGACATCCTCAGCCTTTCTAGTTACACAGAGTAATTATTTTAGTTGGCAACCTCTGCATTTTATAGTTGCATAATGATACGTCTCCAACGTATCTATAATTTATGAATTATTCATGCCATGTTTACAACAATTTTATATGGTTTTGGTATGCTTTGATTAAAACTAACCTGGACTGACGCTACTTTCAGCAGATCTACCATGGTTTTGTTTTTTGTCCAAATATATAAGTTCTCGAAATGGGCTAAAAATTTACGATGATTTTTTATGGACAAAAATATACCCCCCGAAACTTTGAGGAAAGGCCAGAAGAGCCACGATGGCACGACAAGCCTGGGGGGCGCCCCCCTAGGGCTCATCCCAAGATTGTGGTTCCCTCGTGCCCCCCTGACATGAAATCAACACCAAAAAATCCTATAAACAGTGAAAACCCCAGAAAGAAACCAAGAACCTTCGCTCCGCCCCTGCAAGCCTCTGTACTAAAGCGATCTTCATCGGAGCCCTGTTCCGGCACCCTGCTAGAGGGGGAAATCATCATCGGAGGCCATCTTCATCATCCCAACGGCCACCATGACAAGGAGGGAGTAGTTCACCCTCGGGGCTAAGGGTATGTACGAGTAGCTGTGTGTTTGATCTCTCTCCCTTGTGTTCTTGATTTGGCATGTTCTTGATGTGCCATAAGAATATAGTTGGATCATATGGTGTTTCTCCCTCTCTATGTTGTTGTGGTGAATTTAGTTTTTACCTTTGAGGTTTCACTATTATCGGATTGAATACTTGTTGGATTTGAGAACACCTGATGTATGTCTTGCATATGAATACATGTGGTGACAATGTGGTATTATATTGATTCACTTGATGTATGTTTTGGCACTCCACTCGTGGATTACCGAGGTGACATTTGGGTAATCTATGCATAGGGGTTGATGCATGTTTTCATCCTACTTTCTTTGATAGAAATCTTGGGGCACCCTTTGAAGTTCTTTGTGTTGGATTGAATATTATGAATCTGAAGTTTTTTGAGGCATATCGAATAATCAACTCATGGATACTTGTGGTTACATTGGAGTATCTAGGTGACATTAGAGTTGGTTGATGCGTATCATATGGTGTTATTTTAGTACGAACTCTAGGGCTGTTTGTGACACTTATAGGGATGGCTCAATAGATTGATCAAAAAAGATAACTTCAGGTGGTTTCATACCCTACAACAATTTCATCTTATGTTCTCCACTCGATAAGAACTTTGGAGTGGTCCTTTGTCGCACGTTGAGGGACTGTTATATGATTCAATTATCTTAGCACTATTGAGAGATTGCACTAGTGAAAGTATGAACCCTAGGCCGTTTTTCTAAGCATTCCAATACCATTTGTCCTCCATTTTATCACCTGCTAACTTGTTGTTTTTATATTTTTAAGATTACAAAAACGTGTATCTACTATCCATACTACACTTGTATCACCATCTCTTCGCTGAACTAGTGCACCTATACAATTTTCCATTGTACTGGGTGTGTTGGGGACACAAGATATTTCTTGTAGTTGATTGCACGGTTGTTTGAGAGAGACTATCTTCATCCTACGCCTCACATAGATTGATAAACCGCAAATCATCCACTTGAGGGAAAATTGCTACTGTCCTACAAAACTCTACACTTGGAGGCCCAACACGAGTCTACAAGATAAGTTGTGCAGTAGACATCAAGCTCTTTTCTGGCACCATTGCTGGGGAGGTGAGTGCTTCTAGGTATATATTTAGATCTTGCAATTGAATCTTTTAGTTTCTTGTTTTATCACTAGTTTGGTTTATAAAAGAAAACTACAAAAAATGGAATTGAGGTTGCCTCATATTATTCATATTTATAATGTCTTTCTTGAAAATGATGGATCAAAAAATTATGCTCAATTGTTAGAAGAAGAATTCAATAAAATGTGTAGCACTAAATCCATGAATGATAAGCATGATTGCAATGTTGTTAGTATGCTTGCTACGAATATCCATGATATTAATGATGATTGCACTAGCCATGATAAAATATCTGAAAAAGGGTTTCTTATAAGCATGCCAATTATTGTGGTGAGCATAGATCTTGTGAAAACATGCCAATAAGGGATGATAGATTTTGTAAGAAGCATAAATATCAGAGAACCAAATGATTGCTTAAGATGCTAGATGAGTATGCTAGAGAATTGCGTTCCCTTCTTCCCATTAGTTGTGAAATTTTCAATGAAGATGGTCACTTTAATTTCCAATGTATACAATTTTATTATCGCACCGCGTATAAATATTGTGATGATATGACCACCCTTGATCATTTTAATGAACTTAGTTTGTTTTTGGGGTATGAGAACTGGCACATACTAGTAATTGGCTTGAAGGATTAATTCTCATGAAAATTCTTGAATTTGATCTAAAGGAAATTTATATGTATTGTCTGGTAAATTTCAATGAGAAAGTTTATCTTGCCAATTATATAAAGACGGGAAAACCAATGGAACATGAAGAGGACACCAATGAAAGGGAAAAGATTTCACAATGCCCTCCTATTATTTCTCATGATGAATTAGGTGATGAAGAGGAGCTTCCTATCCAACCAATCTCTTCAATAAGAAGCTCAGAAAAATTGATTGAATCCACACATGATATCATGAAGAAAAATAAAATAAGAAAAAGTAGAGGTAAAAAGGCTTCTTTCCCAAATAATGTTGCTCCTATTATTGTTTTGCCTCATGAGAATGAATCATATATATTTATGGAAGATGATACACTTGTGTTTATTTTTTATGCCTATTACTTGTTGTAATGATTATGATTGGGAACATAATGATACTTCTCATAATCCTGAAAATATTTTTGGCACCAATTTGGAAAATTATGATGATAGTAATTATTATATTATTGGTGCTATTCATACTATTAATGATGAGAATGACATGTTTGAGAATTTATTTGCTGCAATTAATGTTTGTCCCAAGCTTGGGGATGCTATGCTTAATGAAGATGATATTTTTTAGTCCCCTTACTTTGAATGACAAAATTTGTTATGATGATTGCATGCGTCCTATTTATGATGATTGCAATATTTATTGAAGTGGGTTTGGAAGAGTGTCAACTTTATATAATAATTATCCCACTATCTTGGAGGGTTTTGAATATTATTATAATTATAAAAGTGGATTTGGAGAAGTCATGACTTTATTCATTAATGATTCCACTATTCCGGAAGAGGTTTCAATTGATTATGACAAGAACAAAGTTGATACTTATGATGATTATTGTGATCACACTTATTCTATAAAAAGTAGTTATAACTACTATCATAATTATGAATATCCTTTTACTAAACATTACTCTTTTAATGTGGAGACAATTTGTAGTATTCGAGTTTCATATGATACTCCCACTATTATGAATGAGAAGAAATTTGCTTATGTGGAGAGTAATAAATTTCTATGCTCGCATGAAAAGAATGCCTTATGTGATAGTTATATTTATGAATTAATTCGTGATGCTATTAAAAATTATTATGAGAGAGGATCATTTGCTTTTACATATCTCAATAATATCAAGTTCCCTCCCTATGTGTTCAAAGTTTTGAAGTCATGCTTGTTTTGCCTTCCTATGCTCATTGATTCTTGTCCCCATAAATTGTTTGCTCACAAAATCCCTATGCATAGGAAGTGGGTTAGACTTAAATGTGCTTGCCATGTGATTCATGATGCTCCTTTTCTGTTTCAATTCCTTACTTTTATGTGAGCATCATTCAAATCATCATGCTTAGTTAAAAAGGCATTAACAAAACGTGCTTTTGGGAGACAACCCAATATTAATACCTACTCTTTTTGTGTATCCACATTATTAATATCCTGTAGTAATCATGTTTTATAGATTTTGTTTCAATAAAGTGTTAAGTGGCCATTGGCATAGTGTGGATGATAGTTGACTTGATTCTCTGCAAAAGCAAAAAGTTTTGTGTTCGGTGCAAAAAATTCTATAAATTACTGGAAAGTGATTTTGGCCTGACATTTTTACACATGATTTATATACAAATTTCCTAGGTTTTATTAATATTTCTGAATTTTAAGAGTTGCATAAGTATGGTCATTGTTCAGATCATTACAGACTGTTCTGTTTTTGAAAGATTCTGTTTCTTGACAGTACTAAAGTGATGATTTGCTCTTTATCATACTAACACAACTCACAAAGTTTTGTTAAGTTTTGTGTGATTAAAGTTTTGAAGTTTTGGGTGAGATATGGATATGAGGAGAATTGGGAGTAGCAAGGCCCTAAGATTGGGGATGCCCACGGTACCCCAAGGTAATTTTCAAGGAAGACCCAAGCAACTAAGCTTGGGGATGCCCCGGAAGGCATCCCCTCTTTCGTCTTCAACATTATTAGTAACCTTACTTGGAGCTATAATTTTATTCATCACATGATATGTGTTTTTCTTAGAGCATCATTTCATTTTGTTTATATTCGCTTGCTGTTATTTAGAATTAGGTTTTGTATCTTTTATTCCAATAAAAGTGTCAAGGATAGCCTTCACCATGCTTAGTTGGCAAGTATATGAGTTGCTGTTTCAAATAGCAAGTTGCATGCTATTGTGTTATTTCTCCAGAAAAGTCAGAATGTGATAAAAGCTTGAAATTTTGACACAACAATATATGATAACTGTTATACAATGTGGTAAATTGTCAGAATTTTTTGAGGTCAATAAGTATGGATCTTACTTCATCCTTACAGACTGTTCTGTTTAGACATATTGCTGTTATGATTGCATTGTTTGCATATGTTTGCTTGTTTAATGATTCTGTTTGAGTATGGGACAATTAAATATGCGGAGGCATTTAGTATGAAATATTTAATAATAATCTTAGTGATTTGTTACAATAGAGAATGATAAGGTTTCACATTGATTTATACCAACTTATCTCACGAGTTCTTGTTGAGTTTGTGTGGATGAAGTTTTGTTTTGAGAATTAGGGAAACCATGACATTATAGGAATTAAGGAGACACAAGAGCTCAATCTTGGGGATGCCCAAGGCATCCCAAGTCAATATTTTAAGAATTCTCAAGCATCTAAGCTTGTGGATGCCCTAGTAGGCATCCCATTCTTCGTCAACAACTATCGATTAGCTCTGCTTCAGCCTAAGTTTTACTTGTTCACATGATGTGTGATATACTTGGTGTGTCCTTTTAATTTATTTTTACTTGTTGTTTGAATAAAAAATTTAGATCTGAAAGTTTTAAATTACAGAGAGAGTCCTCACATAGACACTTAATTGTTTGACTTCTCATTGATCTTCACTTATATCTATTGAAGTTTGGCAATCACAATATTGGTCATACAAGCAATTCATGAAAGATTAGTATATGGAAGAGAACTTTCACATGCAAATATGTTATCTTGGAGACATTTTATGTTTGTGAGTACCCATTAGTTATTTTCACCTGAGAAAATTAGTTGAAATTGGACAAGGAAAACAACGTAATGAGTTATGTTTGGGTATATTTGCATCGAAGTTACATTGTTGTGTATCCTCCAACATGGTGCTAGTTGTTTAGAATCTTTTGCTAGCCAAATTTCTACCTACTCGAGGACGAGCGGGAATCAAGCTTTAGGATGCCGATACATCTCCAACGTATCTATAATTTATGAAGTATTCATGCCATGTATACAATAATTTTATATGGTTTTGGTATGATTTGATTAGAACTAACCCGGACTAACGTTGTTTTCAGCAGAACTACTGTGGTGTTGTTTTTTTGTGCAGAAATAAAAGTTTTCGGAATGGGCTGAAAATTTACGGTGATTTTTATGGACAAAAGGAGACCCTCGAAGCTTTGAGGAAAGGCCAGAAGAGCCACGAGGGCATGGCAAGTCTGGAGTGCCCCCTAGGGTGCGCCCCCGAGCTTGTCGCTCCCTCCTGGCCCCCTGACGTGAAATCAATGCCAAAAATTTCTACAAATAGTGAAAACCCCAGAAAGAAACCAAGAAATTTTGCTCCCCCACCGCAAGCCTCTGTACCAAAGTGGTATTCATTGGAGCACTATTCTGGCACCCTGCTAGAGGGGGAAATCATCACCGGAGGCCATCTTCATCATCCCGACGGCCACCATGACAATGAGGGAGTAGTTCACCCTCGAGGCTGAGGGTATGTACCCGTAGCTATGTGTTTGGTGTCTCTCCCTCGTGTTCTATATGTGGCATGATCTTGACGTACTGTGAGTTTGTTTATATAGTTGGATCATATGGTGTTTCTCCCTCTCTATCTTGTTGTGATGAATTGAGTTTTTACCTTTGAGGTTTCACTATTATGGATTGAATACTTGTTGGATTTGAGAACACTTGATGTATGTCTTGCATATGAATACCCGTGGTGACAATGGGGTATTATATTGATTCACTAGATGTATGTTTTGGCACTCAACTCGCGGATTCCCGAGGTGACATTGGGGTAATCTATGCATAGGGGTTGATGCATGTTTTTGTCCTACTTTCTCCGATAGAAATCATGGGGCAATATTTGAAGTTCTTTGTGTTGGATTGAATATTGTGAATCTTAAGTTGTTTGATGCATATCGAATAATCAACTCACGAATACTTGTGGTGACATTGGAGTATCCATAGTACACTTGTATCACCATCCCTTCGCCGAACTAGTGCACCTATACAATTTTCGATTGTATTGGGTGTGTTGGGGAAACAAGAGATTTCTTGTATTTGATTGCAGGGTTCTTTGGGAGAGACTATCTTCATCCTACGCCTCCCACAGATTGATAAACCTTAGGTCATCCACTTGAGGGAAAATTGCTACTGTCCTACAAAACTCTGCACTGGGAGGCCGAACATGAGTCAACAAGAATAAGTCATGTAGTAGACATCACACAACTAACATAATATCAAGTTGGCATCGTTAACCTTTTTAAACCAGTTTTTCTAAAGAACAAATATTTTGTATGCAGTGTTAACTAATCACCTTTGGCACCTTTTGTTTTCAAAACCTCAGGTGATCACGTTGGAATGTGATCACCTTTGGCACCTTTTGTTGATGATAGGAAATAGAGTTTCATCTTCTTTTCTGTTTCACTTTTAGTATATAGAACATCCTATAGAACATATTCCCCCTATTGCAATTTGTGTGAGACAAGACTATTTGTACACTCGTTTTTAATACTATTCTTGTGCCTTTTCTAGTCTAGTTTCCTTGATGCACACATTTACAACTAAAGTTGGCTTTCGATTCAAATTTAGTTGTACAATTATATGATTATATTTGCATAGATAGCAAATCCAGTCTTTTTTAGTTTCATCTAGTCTGTGTGTTGGTTACACACATACTATTGCACACTTTTTTGCAGGAAAAGATAGACTGAATGTAGTGTCTGTGCAAATAGAAGCCCATATTTGTGCCAACTAAAAATGGATCCAAAACCATCTTTTCATGCAATGTGTGCAACCAACAGCCAAAAGACTAGAACAGATGGACTCTAGTCTAGGCTGTTTTGTTGCACACATTTGCATCAAAAGGTGTCTTGGGCCCTTGCTTAGTAGCACAAATATGTTCTTTTTGCAGAAATAGTACACCTAGTCCATCTTTCTAGTCTGGGATATTTTTTTGCACACATGCTGCAGGAAAGTTGGTTTTGGAACAATGGCTTAGTTGCACAAATATGTGCTTCTTTTTGCACAAACAATACACCCAGTCCATCTTTCTAGTCTGGGCATTTGTTGCACACATTCTGCAGGAAAGTTGTCCTTGGATTAATGCTTAGTGTGCACATATATTTACTCTTTTATAGTTTTGGCTGTTGGTTGCACAAATTGCAAGAAAAGTTGGCTTGGATCCATGACTTAGTTGCACAAATATGGGCTTTTATTTGCACAGACATTACATACACTCCATGTTTGTAGTCTGGGCTGTTTGTTGCACATTTGTTTGCAAAACTACTCCCTTGTGTCTATTTGCACATCATCCAGCCAGAAGCTGGCGGGTCTAGTTGCACAGAGTGGTGTTTAATTACACAGAAATCAGATTACTGTTACTACTCCCTCCAATTATGGAGAAGACCGGTCGCAGATCTAGAGGCAAAGGGGAAGGGAAAGTGAAGAAGGGAGGTTCTGGAGCCAGACGGGAACTTGCCTTGATTGATGCTTCTTGGTACGGCTCTCTCCTCCCTCTTGTTACCACTTCAGTGCTTTCCGAAACAAATTCACCTTGTTTGGTTTGCCATGGCAGCTCTGTAGGTTTTTAGATCCATGATGGGATCCCCTTTCTTTCATGGAGAAGAAGAAGGAGAGGCCGTGGAGGAGGAAGTGTGGGCGAGGGAGGCGTGGGATGCTTCTGGAGGGTAGTGGGGTCACGTGATAGCGACCCGGCCTTGGGTTTCTGTTGCCGTTTCACGGTCGGGAGGACACTTTCCTTTTTGGGAACTATGGGACATATATTTTCATTTCCTGGCCGGCCGCTCGCTAGCGCTAGCGAGCCAACGGCCTCCAGCCAGACGAGTCCCAATATAAATATGTTGAAGTTGTTTATAGAAAATGTTGAATGCAGTTTCCAAATCGTTGTTATAACATTTGGAAATGTAGATATAGTTAAATAAACATGTTACAATTTTTTCCTAGAAATGAATTTGAATAATATTTTTTTAAACAACTTATGAATAAATAAATAAAATCCCCAGAAATGGTGAATGAATTTTTCTAAAATGTTTAATGAAATAAATTGTCGAACTTGTATTAATAAAATGCTGAGAAAGTCATACAAAAGTATTGAAGTAATATTTAGAAGGTGTTGGCATAACCTTGTTAAAATGTTGAAGTGGTTTATAGAAAATGTTGAACTAACATTTTTGAAATGGTTGTCATAGTTAAAAAATGTTGAACTATCACTGAAACGTTGAGCTAGTACTTACAAAATGTTCAAATGGAGGTAATATTTGGAAGGTGTTGACATGGCCATATAGAAATTTTGAGGTTGTATTCAGAAAATGTTCACTTTCGTACGTAAAAATGTTGGAATGGAGTTTCGAAAATGTTGAGATAAATTTTTGGAAATGTTGACATAGTTAGATAAAAATATTGATAATTTTTCCCCAAAAAAGAATTTTAAGAATATGTTTAAAAAAGTTATAAATAAATAAAAATGTTGATCTAGTTTATGTAAAATGTTGAGATCATGAAAATAAAATGTTGAACTTGTATTAAGAAAATGGTATGATAGGCATATAGAAGTGTTGACGTAATATTTAGAGAAGTGTTGACATGACCACGTAAAAATATTGAACTGGTATATAGATAATGCTGACACTAGTCTATAAAAAATGTTGGCAATTATTCCCCTAAAAATGAAGTACTATTTATGTTGAAGTATTCTTTATGACAAGTGGTGAACTACTATTTATGAACTATTCGGAAAGGTGGTGATATGGCCATATAAAAATGATGAAGTACTATTTATGAACTATGAAAATGTATTTTTGAAAATGAATCGCCTGAATTTATTTTACACAAGGGAAAATTGTCGTCGTCAACCATAATTCACACAAACAAGAAAATAAAAATTTCTCATCATCAAAACATATTTCACATTAAGCAAGAAGGTCATTTTTCATCCCAACATAATTCACAGAAACCAAAAGATGATATAAAGTTCCAAAAAATGATTGGGTATGACCAACTTCCCCCTGCTCCTCTTTGAAGGCGGGGGAGGATGCCCTTCTTCGGCCTCGGTGGAGGCCGCTCTCTTTCTGGTGCGAGGGGAGTCACTCTCCTCTTCCCCCTCTTCGTCTTGCTCTCCCTCGTACGTGGAGGGGGCATGGGTGTCCCCGGACTTGGTGTTCGAAGGGATCCGCGGGAGGAGACCCTCCTGGGCCTCCCTCGTGGGTTTCTTCTTTTCCTTTTCTCCTTTTTATCTGGCGCCTTATAAGGTGCCGCGGCCAACATTTCTTCCAGCTGAGCCGGCCTAGGGTCTTCAGGCAGCGGGACCAGGCTATTCATCTTCTTGGCCTGCTCGAGCCAACCCTATGGAAATAGGAGAGCGAAGAATCAATCTACTGTAATATGAATGTCCGACTTTAGAATAAAAGCCTTGTTACCTTCTTGGGAGGGTGTTCGGCGTTGAGGCCGGCGTCCTCCTCATCTTTTGCTGGCCAATCCTCTTCTTGGCGTTTGAATAGCGTCCTCCACAGCTTGTTGTAGGTGGTGTCTAGGAAGTGGCGCATGGTGGTAGGGTCTTCGGACCTGTACGCCCACATCGGGGTGTCCCGCTACTCGCAAGGGAGGAGGCATTGATTGAGCATCACTTGGATCATGCTGGTTTGCTTGATACCGACCTTCTTTATGTTGAGGATGCGCTTTTGCGGCTATTCCACTTATTCGGGCCCCCCAATTGGGGCTCTTCTTGGTCCACGAGGTCAGCCTCATGGGTGGTCCGGATCTGAACTCCATGGCCGCTGTCCAGGCTACGTCACGTGGTTCTGTAATATAAAACCACTCTCTCTTCCAAACCTTGACAGTGTCTATGAACGTGCCCACCGACCACTCTACACGAGTAAGCTTGCTGACCATGGCTCCCCCGCAGTCTGCTTGATGACTGTGTACAATCTTCGGATTCACATTAAATACCTTCAGACATAAGCCAAAGTGCGTATGGATGCGGAGGAAAGCCTCACAAATGATGATGAAAGATGAAAGGTGGAGGATGGAGTTCGGGCCTAGATCGTGAAAGTCTAGGCCATAAAAGTATATTAACACTCGGACAAAGGCATGGAGTGGAAAGCCTAGCCCTCGAATGAATTGTGGGATGAACACCACCCTCTCACTAGGCTGCGGTGTGGGAATGACCTGGCCTACTTCTGGGGCTCGGTGAATGACCACGACTGGGAGGTAGCCAGCACGCTTCAAGTCCTCGATATCCTTATTGGTGACGGTCGAGGCCTCCCACTTGCCCCCTACACCGGATCCGGCCATCGCCAACAAAGGGGAGCGGAGCCTTGGATGAAAGTTGAGACGGAGTGCTTGAGCTTTGTGGATCAGGGGAAATGCGGCAAAATGAGCAAGAAGGCGTACGGGGATAAATGTGGCTGTTTTCTTTTTATAAGCAGTCATAATACCAGGCGTCCTTTAAACACGTCATTGGCCTTGCTGCCTCCCAATAAATCCGAAGTGTCATGCGCAGGTAGATGTGGGGGATAATTGATCAAATCCCTGAAAGAACGGAACACGATCTCCACCTAGATGGAACGTGTCGACAGAGGGGGTGCCTAGAGCCGCTTATCGAGTCCTCATAATGGTTCGATTGGTCGTGACCCTTCGCCGTAAGTTGTCAGACAAAAACACTATTCACACTGGAGCAGTTGACCTTCGTGGCTAAATAAACTTTACCGTTCCGAATCCGGATATTGTCTGGTGCATAGCCGAACTAGATAAAACGCCCGTTTAAAAGGCCTAATTGGAGAGTCCAAATATTCAGAGGACAAGGGAACTCACCTGCAAGCCAGAGTCTACAGTCATAGGAGTTACATGAAATTGACGTTGAAGGATAGTTCGGGGGCTACTAAGGGAGTCCTGGACTAAGGGGTCCTTGGGAGGCCGGCCTATCCCTCATGGGCCGGCTGTTGGGGCACATTGTGTCCGATCCGAAGACCTTTCTGCCTTGGTGTGTGCTCCAAGGCGAGATGGTAGATCCGGTGTTACCCTCTTCATAACCGACTATATGTAAACCCTAGTACCCCTGGTATCTATATAAACTAGGAGGCTTAGTCCGTAGGGGCCAGAATAACAATCGCCATCCTACTAGTTAGGGTTTAGTTCTTCTTATCTCATGGTAGATCTACTCTCTAACCCCTTCATACACAAGAAATATAATCAAGCAGGACGTAGGGTTTTACCTCTTAGAGAGGGCCCGAACCTGGGTAAATATCGTGCCCCATGTCTAGTGTTACCCATTGATCGAAGGTCCACACTTCGGGACCCCGTACCCGACATCCACCGGTTTTGACACCAACACATGGCCTGCCCTCCTTCTTGGGTATGGTTCCCTACAACTTCTTTGACCTTCTCTTCCTTGCCATTGTCCTCCTCTCCTGACGACCACTCGTATTAGACCTCGTTGTAGGGGCATTTTCCCGGCGATGGTTGCACAATGCGGTGTTTGGTACGGAGCCTTTACGGAGCCATGACGAACTACATCTATTAGAAAAATAGCACGAAACAAGAACAAAGGACATTTCTACAATACGGTGGTCAAAACGTCCGGGAGTACATATAAACAATTTTTATCTTGCAAAACAAGTATTCCAGAAGAATACAGAGTCGGGAAGGCTCACAATGGGCCCACGGGCCATTAGGGTGCACCCTTGGGGTGTGCCTCATGGGCACTTGGGTGGCCCCTCCGTTGTTTCTTATTTTTGTATTTTTTCTAATATTCTTAAACTGACAAAAAGTATTTTTATTGAATTTTTTGAGTCTGTTCACTTACCGTATCACGTTCCTCATCCTTTTCAGGGTTCTAGAGTATTCTGAAAGGTCTCTTTTATGTATTCATCCGGTGTCATAGTTTGAATAATGTTAGTTTCAATATTAATAGGTGTACCTGAGATATAATGCTTAATTCTTTGCCCACTGACCACCTTCGGATTAGTACCTTTGGCGTTATTGATCTTAATGGCTCCAGAATGATAAAATTCCAATGATATACGGTCCTTCCCATTTAGAGAGAAGTTTTCCTGCAAAAAATATAAAACAAGAATTGTACAATAGAACATACTCACACACTTTGAACTCCCTCTATTGAATTCTCTTATCATGCCATCTTTTAATTTTTTTTCTTTAAATATTTTGGCATTTTCATAAGCTTGGGTTCTCCATTCACCTATAGAGCTAATATCAAATAACCTCTTTTCACTCGCCAGTTTTTAAAATCATAATTAAGTTATTTGATTTCCCAATATGCTTTATGTTCTAACTCAAGAGGTAAATGGCATGCTTTTCCATACACCATTTTATAAGGATACATACCCATAGGGTTTTTATAAGAAATTCTATAAGCCCATAATGCATCATCAAGTTTCTTAGACCAATTCTTTATAGATCTATTAATGGTCTTTTGCAAAATTAATTTTATTTCCCTATTGCTCAATTCAACTTGACCACCAGATTGAGGGTGATAGGGAGATGCAATCCTATGGTTGACATCATATTTAGAAAGCAGTTTACGGAAAGCACCATAAATAAAATGTGAACCACCATTAAATATTTAGGGACTCCAAACCTCGGGAAAATAACTTCTTTAAGCATTTTAATAGAAGTGTTATGATCATCACTACTAGTTGGAATAGCTTCTACCCACTTAGTAACATAATCAACAACAACTACAATATGTGTATACCCATTAGAGGATGGAAAAGGTCCCATATAATCAAATCCCTACACATCAAATGGTTCAATAACAAGTGAATAATTCATAGGCATTTCCTGACGTCTACCAATATTACAGATTATTTGACATTCATCACAAGATAAGACAAACTTACGAGCATCCTTAAAGAGAGCAGGCCAATAAAAATCAGATTGTAATACCTTGTGTGCAGTTCAGTCTCCCACATGGTGTCCTCCGTAAGCCTCAGAATGACACTTCCGTAGGACTTGTTCCTGTTCATGCTCAGGTATACAACGTCTAGAAATACCATCTACTTATTTATAAAATTGTGGGTCATCCCAAAAGTAATGTCTTAAATCAAAGAAGATTTTTTCTTTGTTGGTATAAAAACTAGGTGGTATAAATTTGGCAACAATATAATTAGCATAGTCTGCATACCAAGGAGTATTATGAGAAGCATTTATCAGCTAGTTGCTCATCGGGAAAACTATCATCACTAGGTAGAGGGTCATCAATAATATTTTCTAACCTAGACAAGTTATCAGCTACATGATTCTCAGCTTCCTTCCTATTAGTAATATGCAAGTCAAATTCTTGTAGTGATAGAACTCACCTAATGAGTCTAGGTTTAGCAACTTTATTTTCCGTAAGATATTTAATAGCAACATGATCGGTGTTAACAATTACTTTAGAATCAACTATGTAAGATCTGAATTATCACATGCAAACACAACTGCAAGAAATTCTTTCTCGGTAGTAGCATAATTTCTTTGGGCACTGTCTAGATTTTTACTAGCATAATGGATAGCATTTAATTTCCTATGAACTCTTTGTCCTAGAACAACACCATTGCATAATCACTAGCATCACACATAATTTTAGAAGGCAAGTTTCAATCACATGGTTGAACAATAGGTGTAGAAGTTAAGGCTTTCTTAAGTGTTTCAAAGGCTTCTACACAATCATCATCAAAAACAAATGGAACATCTTTTTTCAAGAGATTAGTAAGAGGCCTAGAAATTTTAGAGAAGTCTTTGATAAACCTCCTATAGAAACCAGCATGACCCAGGAAACTTCTTATACCTTTAATATCTTTAGGACATGGCATTTTCCCAATTGCATCAGCTTTGGCTTTGTCTACTCCAATACCTCATTCAGAAATTTTATGCCCCAAGACAATACTGATGTCATTTGAACTACGCTGGTATTTCCCCAAAGAGGAAGGCATGATGCAGCACAACAACGGTAGGTATTTCCCTCAGTGATGAGACCAAGGACATCGAACCAGTAGGAGAACCATGCAACACTATGTAAATGGTACCTGCACAAAAAGAACAAATACTTGCAACCCGACATGTTAAAGGGGTTGTCAATCCCTTCCGGGTAATGGTGGCAAAAATTGTCAAGTTGACAAGTTAAAATTGTAGTAGATTGATAGATGCAAATAAAAGCAAATAAAATTCAGCGAGGTATTTTTGGATTTTTGATAATATAGATCTGGAAATAAAAGTTGCACATAAATAAATAAGGCAAATAGAAAAATAAATCTGAAAGTATATGATGAGAAAATAGACCCCGAGGCCGTAGATTTCACTAGTGGCTTCTCTCGAGAAAAATAGCATACGATGGGTAAACAAATTACTGTTGGGCAATCGATAGAACTTCAAATAATTATGATGATATCCAGGAAATGATCATTATATAGGCATCACGTCCAAGATTAGTAAACCGACTCCTGCATGCATCTACTACTATTACTCCACACATCGACCGCTATCCAGCATGCATCTAGTGTATTAAGTTCATGGAGAAATGGAGTAATGCAATAAGAACAATGACATGATGTAGATAAGAACTACTCATATAGGAATAGACCCCATCTTGTTATCCTAAATAGCAATGATACACACATGTCGGTTCCCCTTCTGTCACTGGGATCGAGCACCGTAAGATCGAACCCATTACAAAGCATCTCTTCCCATGGCAAGAAAAATAGATCTAATCAGCCTAACTAAACCAAAGATTCGAATAAGAAATACGAGCCTTTAAGTAATCTTGCATATAAGAGATCAAAAGACTCAAATAACTTTCATGGATAGAAACATAGATCTGATCATAAACTCAAAGTTCATCGGATCCCAAGAAACACATCGCAAAAAAGAGTTACATTAAGTTGATCTCCAAGAAACCATTGTATTGAGAATCAAAAGAGAGAGAGAGGAAGCCATCTAGCTACTAACTACGGACCCATAGGTCTACAATGAAATACTCACGCATCATCGGATAGGCACCAATGAAATGAACCCCTCCGTGATGGTGTCTAGATTGGATCTGTGGTTTCTGGAACTTGTAGTGGCTGGAATTGTTTTTCATCGCCTCTCCAAGGGTTTCTGGAATATTGGGGTATTTATATAGCAAAGAGGCAGTGCGGGAGGCGACTGAGGTGGGCACAACCCACCAGGACGCGCCTCGGCCCCCAAGCGCGCTCAAGTGGGTTGTTCTCCCTTCGGAGCCCCCTTTGGTACTTCTTTGACCCAACAGGTGTCTTCTGGTCTAGAAAAAATTACCAAAAAGTTTTGCTGCGTTTGGTATTGATTTCCCGCGAAGTAAAAAAGAGCAAAAAATAGCAACTAGCACCGGGCACTATGTCAATGGGTTAGTCCCAAAAAATGATATAAAGTTGCTATAAAATGATTGTAAAACATCCAAGAATGATAATATAATAGCATGGAACAATAAAAAATTATAGATACGTTGGAGACGTATCAAATACCTTCATTTACCATAAGTAACACTTATCCCAATTCAAGACAAGATTAGTTTGTTCACATCTCTGCAAAAATCGACCAAGGTTTCTTAAGAAATCATCAAAAGAAGTTCTGTAAACGGAAAAATTATCAAACAATCTTTTGACAAAAGTCAGAGACTATAGCAGTCGCACATCTTTGAAAGGTACGTGGCAGGTGCATTGCATAAATCAAAAGGCATACGTCTATATGCATAAGTTCCAAAAGGACAAGTAAAGTTCGTTTTCTCTTGATCGGATTGTGATACTGGTATTTGAGAGAAACAAGAATGTCAATCAAGAAAGCAAAAGTGTGTGTGCTTAGTAGTCTTTCTAACATTTGATCAATAAAAGGTAAGGGGTAACAATCTCTCCTAGTAGCTTTGTTTAATTTTCTAAAATCAATTACCATCCTATAACCAGTTACAATTCTTCGTGGAAAGAGCTCATCATTATCATTAGGCACAACAGTAATGCCTCCTTTCTTACGGACATAATGAACAGGACTTGCCCATCTACTATCAGCTTTGGATAAATTATACCTGCTTCCAAAACCTTTAATATTTTAGTTCTTACCACCTTCGTCATCTTGGGGTTTAACCGTCATTGATGATCGACAACTGGTTTAGCATCAGGCTCCATATTAATCTTGTGCTAACATAGAATGGGGCTAATATCCTTAAGATCATCAAGAGTATATCCAATAGTGGCAAGGTGCTTCCTCAGAATTTTAAGTAATCTGTTTTGTTCATGCTTTGTAAGATTAGCACTAATAATAACATGATATATTTTCTTTTCATCCAGATAATCATATTTTAAAATAGCAGGCAATTGTTTTAATTCAAACACAGGATCACCTTTAGGGGAAGAAGGACCTCCAAGAGTTTCAACAGGTAAATAGTGTTTCAAAATAGGTGGTTGATCAAAGAACATTTTGTCCATTTCATTTCTTTCGTTCATGTGCATATCATTTTCATGGTCTAGCAGATATTGTTCTAAAGGATCAGTAGGAGGTATGACATAGAAGCAAAACCAATTATTTCATCCTTGCTAGGAAATTCTTTATCACGAGGTTGTTTGCAAAACTTAGATAAATTAAACTCATGAGATATATCACCAAAGTTAACACTGCCAGTTTCTCTATTGCAGTCAATATTAGCATTAACCGTGTTCAAGAAAGGTCTACCAAATATAATGGGACAAAAATATTCTTGTGGAGAACCAATAAATAGAAAATCAGTAGGGTACTTTTTTTTCCACACAAGACTTCAACATCTCTAACAATACCAAGCGGTGCAATAGTATATCTATTTGCAAGTTTAGTAGTAACATTAATGTATTCTATTTCAGCAGGTGCAATATCATTCATAATATCTTGATATAAGGTAAATAGGATAGCACTCACACTAGCATCCAAATCACATAAGCCATGATAACAATGATCTCCTATTTTAACTGAGACAACAGACATGCCGACAACAGGCTTATTCTTATCTTTAGTGTCGGGTTTAGCAATTCTAGTAGGTTCATCACAAAATTAAATAACATGCCCATCAACATCATCGACCAAGAGAACCTTAACCATAGCAACATTAGGTTCCACTTTAATTTGTTTTGAGAGTTTTGGTGCTCTAATATTAATTTTTTTAACCACAGTTGAAACTTTAGCATGCTCCTTTATCCTAACAGGAAAAGGCAGTTTCTCAATATAAGCAGTAGGCACAACTGGATCAACATTGTACTTTAACTGTAACAAGTTCCTCAATCTTTTCTTTAATAGGGGGATGATATTTAGACCACTTCTCGTTAGGGAGATCAACATGAGTAGAAAATTATTCACAAAAGGAGGCTACTATCTCAGAGTCAAGTCCATATTTAGTGCTAAACTTATGAAAAGCATCTGTATCCATGAAAGATTTAACGCAATCGAACTCAAGCGTTATACCTCACTCATTACCTTTGTCGAGTTCCTAGTCTTTAGATTTGCGTTTAATTCTTTCTAGAAAATCCCATCTAAATTCAATAGTTGTCGGTGCAACAAACCCTGGGTCCGTTGCCTAGACCATGCACAGGCCTAAGGACAAAGATTGCAGCACCAAGATTAGACGAAGTAAGAAGGACCAATTCATTGAAGGGTCCAAGTGCAAATAAAGAACACCCAAGATGAGCCATAGAAGCAAGATATTGCAAAGGAGGGAACCTCCCTTGCCGGGCAAGCGAGCCTGGGAAGGTTGGGTTTTCCTTGGAAGCATACTTCCAGATCGTCCCGGCAGGTCCTGCCGGGACTTGTAGAGTCAAGCCACTCCATCGCTCCACCACACGAGCGACACAAGTCATAGATCAGTGCGGTGTCAAGCCCAAGGTGACTAAGTGGCTGCTTTTCGCCACATGGCAGTCACTTCCTACAGCGAACACCTCCATATGACACTCATCCTAAGACGTGTCAAGCAAGCATGCACGAAGCTGGCAAAACAGCCCGACAAGGGCTGCCGAGCATGCTGTGATGTGACACTCCACAATGCATTTAGTGCGCTCTGTTAGCCTGTAGAGTTAGGAATGATAGCACTGTTCGCTATCTAATCAGTATGTAAAGACTGATTTCCACTATGGTGACCCCTTAACCTATAAAAGGAGGCCCATGGCAACCATAGAAAGGGTTCGCGAGGTTGGCAAGTTTGCCCCTCACACATCCATACGCATGTAGCCACTTCCGCCCCGAGGCAACCCTGCCGGGCAAGTGTGCTGCGCCCACCACCACCTTTTCCACTATCAACCCACCAAAGGAGGAGTAGGGTTTTACGCCTCGCGGCGGCCCGAACCTGGGTAAAAACCACATGTGTGATCTTTGTCGCACTGCGTTATGTTTCTCCGCTCTTTGTGCAATGTGTCCACC